>NW_024097521.1:0-50000 GCF_016545835.1 Crotalus tigris
TGCTCAATAGTAGTAACTGTGAGAGGGACCTCGGAGTCCTAGTAGACAATCACCTAAATATGAGCCAGCAGTGTGCTGCAGCTGCCAAAAAGGCCAACACAGTGCTAGGCTGCATTAACAGAGGGCTAGAATCAAGATCACGTGAAGTATTAATACCACTCTTCAATGCCTTGGTAAGGCCACACTTGGAATACTGCATCCAGTTTTGGTCACCACGATGTAAAAAAGATGTTGAGACTCTAGAAAGAGTACAAAGAAGAGCAACAAAGATGATTAGGGGACTGGAGGCTAAAACATATAAGGAACGGTTGCTGGAATTGAGTATGTCTAGTTTAACGAAGAGAAGGACGAGGGGGGACATGATAGCAGTGTTCCAATATCTCAGGGGCTGCCACAAAGAAGAGGGAGTCAAGCTATTCTCCAAAGTGCCTGAAGGCAGGACAAGAAGCAATGGATGGAAACTAATCAAGGAGAGAAGCAACCTAGAACTAAGGAGAAACTTCCTGTCAGTTAGAACAATTAACCACTGGAACAACCTGCCTCCAAAAGCAGTGAATGCTCCAACACTGGAAGTTTTTAAGAAGAGACTGGACAGCCATTTGTCCGAAATAGTATAGGGTTTCCTGCCTGAGCAAAAGGTTAGACTCGATGACCTCCAAGGTCCCTTGCAACTTTATTATTATTATTATAAACTCAGTGAGGAAGCCAGTTTCATTTAACAACCATTCTACTAACTTAACAACTGCAGTGATTCACTTAACAACCATCTCGCCTAACAACAGAAATGTTGGGCTCCGATGTGGTCCTAAGTTGAAGACTACCATTATTCAATGGTAGGGAAGAGAATGGCAAACCTCTTTGGGCCCTAGTGCCAAGAAAATGGCATGGTTGCATTCATGTAGTCACCAGAAGTCCAGCTTGCCTCAAAAGCATCTGCAGCTTTTTGCCTTTTTAAACAGATAAATGCCCTTGTTTGCCTGTTTATGATGTTATGATGACATGAAGCATCAGCTCTTCTTTTTCCAAAAAGCAGTATGACACATAAAAACAGGAGGAACTTAAACAAACACTTGGGCATAAGTCCAGGAGAACATCAACAATGAAAAGGTCATTGTTTTAAAAGTTTTTTTGATATCTCTTCTAAGACTAGGACTAGCTGGAAAACAAGTGTTTAATGAGCTTAGCAAAATATCACTTTGGTTGGGCTTGACACATACAAGCTAGGGTGCAACAGCCAGGATATTGTGTCCAAATATTCCCATTTATATTTCCTTTCCAGTATTGAAAATAAGCTCTGGCATTTTCAGTTGGAAGGACAGGAAATATTAATTTTTTTAGTGATATAATTATTTTTATTCTTTCATTCTGATTTATATTGCATCCTTCATATAGGACTTCAAGCATTTGGAGGGTAAGTAAGAAGGCAGAAAATCTCCCTTAACTGGACTTTTTCTGCAAGATCTGGAGCTGTTTGCCACTATCTTTTGTTTGTACTCATGGCAATGCTGCCACTGAGGTCAACTTCTCAATACAGGAAGTTCACAATGAGACCGCTGTTCTGAATTTTGCTATTGATCATTTTATTCTTGATAACCAGAAAAAAGAATTATAACAGAACAGTGAAATACACTTTTCAGGGCTATTTCCGATTTCCTACTAATCTCCCACTAACCTCCACTAATAAGAATTTCACTCTCAGTATTTCTTTTAGGAAACTTTTAAAAGCATGGCTTTTCCAATTTAGTTTTAAAAAGTAAGATAAGAGTGGGAGGTATACCTGATTTGGGATGGATCAGACTGCCTCATGTTAGAAAATGTCGTGGTTTCTTAGAACACTTTGATTATGTTGAATTTCTGTTAATAAGGTTTATTGAGATGTTCAGCAATTTGTGCTTTTGATGTAAGCTGCTTCAAGTTGCACAACTGAAGCAGCATAAAAGCAGTGGCGATGTATAAATAAATAATTCCGATTATATCTTGTCTCCAATCCAGTGGCTCACATGCCTATTAGGAGCAGGCTTGAAGGTAGAATGGAACTACTCTAGAAAATGGTTTACATGTGTCCATTGGCATGGATCATCTTATCTCCTTAACTGGCACTACCTTTGATGGACAGTTGCCTTGAAGACCCCAGGCTTCTGATGAGCTCTGGAGGTAATTGGCTTTGGAGGTTATAACAGGTGTCACTGCAATTTTTCCATCTCATTTATTTTATTTTTCAACTAATTTGAAGATTAGAAAACATTTGGACAGTCATCCAGAGGCACTATACACATACCACACACAGACACACAAATACCATAATTTCCAAGGACTACAAGGGGCAGGGTGACAATATTAAGATGTTATACAAGTTAGCAAAGGCGGTGTTTTCATTTCCACTTTTTTTCTGGTGATTCAAGCTGAAGGCTGAAATGTGCTTTTTTTTCTTTTGTTTCTCCATGGAAATGCCTCTTATGTTTAACAATCAAAGTTTTGTAGGGCAAGACGGCAAAAACAGTAGGGCCAATGTCCTGTGGCCCTTGTTTTGTAGGTTGGCCACTTTTGTTTTGAACCACCTACTACATGTTTATGTTCCCCTCTGATACTGCGAAGACTATAAGCTTGCTTGACTTCAATCTATTACAACTTGTTTTGTGCCACGTACTTGCAAAATCTGATTCCAAATCTAAGTACCCATTAGTGATGATTTGGGCAATTAAGTAAGATGGTGAATAGATAAAGGAGAAACAACTTCTGGTCCTTGACCTTTCCCGAGAATTTTTCCATTTGACTAAAATTCTCAAAGAGCCACTACATTGATTTCACTTATTTTCCTTTTCCTCTGAATGCTGCACAAACAACTTAGAGCACAAATGAAGGATGGAGAAATATCCATTTCTGTTTCCCTTAAGAGATAGAATCACCAGCTTAATTTAACTGAAGTGGACAGTTACCAGCATGGATATAAAAGAAGGACCTTGACCTCAACCTTGCATCGTGAGTTGTTAATTAAAAGCAGGAGGAAATTGCTGGATTAAGAGCTTTTCTGATTGTCATGGCCCTGTTTGTGCTGCACAGTAGCCATCAGAATTCATTAGTTTAAGGGTAGAATATGAAAGTTGGAGAAACGCAGGCTAAAAACCAGGAAGGTTGGAAGTCAAATCTATTTTGAAGCCTAAAAACAATATGACAAATGTCTCAGGAAAGAACATAAATTAGCTCCTTTGAAAGACTGGAGATACAGTTCTTTGTTTTAAGAGAAAGGTGATGGTAATGGATTTTAGCGTAAGGGGAAAATTTTTGACCTAATCACTTGGAATTAATGGAAACTGATCATTAATCATAAAAAGAAGAAGCTTTGGAACTCCCGTGCTGCTTAGGGTAGCTAAAGTAACTGTCTGTGCATGCTTGTGTGTCTCTCTAAGTAATACATTTAAAGTGAAATATGTCAGATGTGATTAATTCTCTAAAACACTATCTTGGGATGTAATGCTGGCCATAGCAAATATTTAAATATTGCATGGAAAATGGTCTATGGCCAAGAAGATTCTGAGCATTCCAAACAACACTGAGGGAAGCAACATGTAAATAATAATTACCATACATATATATCCATCATATCATTCCTTTTCACATAAGCAACATTATATTATAAAGTTCAGCTCAAGAGAAACAGCAAAGGAAAGAGGGAAAGTGGTTGTTACAAACAGGGAAAGAATATGCCTATTTTTTTTTTCAAACAGGCCAACTGCTTGGTTACTGAGCTGGGGCACTGGGATTCAAGTTCTGTAATGAAGGCTTGTGGATTGTGATCTTGTACTGGTGAAGTGGCTTATGAATCCTACTGATGCTATGAACTGGACCATTGGAAGTGTGTGCTCTCAGAAACTCAACTGCAATAAGTCATAGCTAAAAGTTCAAATTACATATTCTCTTGTGCTTCCCTCAGAGGAGGAAATGGCAACCACTTCAATAACTCACCAAGAAAACCAAATATTGTAGACCAGTGTTTCTCAACCTTGACAATTTTAAGGCATGTGGACTTCAACTCCCAGAATTCCACAGCCAGCATTGCTGGCTGTGGAATTCTGGGAGTTGAAGTCCACATGCCTTAAAATTGTCAAGGTTGAAAAACACTGTTGTAGACAGTCACAGTCAAGACATAACATGATCCTGAAAGATGAGATGCTTTGAGCATCAAGAACAACAAATAATTCAGTACTAAGTGAAGTAAAACCAGACTACTCATAAATACCATCGTAAATATGAGTCAGTTGCCAAACATCTTAATTTTGATCACATCTCCATGGGGATGCTACAACGGTTGCAAGTGTGAAAAAAGGTCATAAGTCACTTTTTTCAGTGCTGTTGTAACTTCAGTCACTAAATGAACTATTGTAAGTCGAGAACTTCCTGTACATTCTCCTTTACTCCATTTGATCTCCTATTGACTAGGCTTATCCATATTTTCCCCGTGCCTTTTTTTTCTCCCTCTAGATCTCTTTCCTCTCAGGATTTTATCCACCTTGTGTGATGAAAAAAAATCTTCATATGTAGAAATCTGAAAACTTTTAACCATTTAGTAATCATAAGTTGACTTAGATAGTAAAGGAGGTCTCTGTATCAGCTCATCTTCAGTTGGGTACCTTTCAGTTCCCATGATCTCTTGTTATGATTGTCAGGCTTTCTCTGAAACAATCTATTCTGTACTTGTAATGGAGACTTGAACATTGGGCGCTATCTAACAAAATGAAATGTGTTGGTGAAAAAAGTAAGGTTCTACATTTAGGCAAAAAAACCCAAATGCACAGCTATAGTATAGGTGGTACCTTGTTCAATAGTAGTATCTGTGAGAGGGATCTTGGAGTCCTAGTGGACAATTACCTAAATACGAGCCAGTAGTGTGCTGCAGCTGCCAAAAAAACCAACACAGTCCTAGGCTGCCTTAACAGAGGGAGAGAATCAAGATACATGAAGTGTCAATACCACTTTACAATGCCTTGGTAAGACCACATTTGGAATACTGCATCCAGTTTTGGTCACCATGATATAAAAAAGATGTTGAGACTCTAGAAAGAGTACAGAGAAGAGCAACAAATATGATTAGGGGACTGGATGCCAAAACATATAAGGAACGGCTGCTGGAATTGGGTATGTCTAGTTTAATGAAAAGAAGGACTAGGGATAACATGATAGCAGTGTTCCAATATCTCAGGGGCTGCCACAAAGAAGAGGGAGACAAGCTATTCTCCAAAGCTCCTGAAGGCAGGACAAGAAGCAACGGATGGAAACTAATCAAGGAGAGAAGCAATCTAGAACTAAGGAGAAATTTCCTGACAGTTAGAACAATTAATCAGTGGAACAACCCTTCCAAACTGCAGATGGGTAGACCATAAAGTATTTTAATTTGATGTATTCAATTTGGTTACCATCTAACTCCAAACTGACTAAGGGCGAATTTTATTAAGACATCAGCAAAACAAAGAACTGCATTCTAACTGCTCAATTCTAAGTGCCAGCTGAGCCTCAAGTAGAAAAAGGAGTATAACCTGTTTCTTTAAAATGTAGCAATATATATCACAGTTATGGCTGGAAGTGATGATGGTTGGAAATTACATGCCAATATATTGAAGGCTGGAGAAGAGATCCATCACTCTTGTAGTGTGCATCAAATCTCTTTGAATTTGCTGGATATAGACCCCTTTCCACATGAGTCTTGACTCACTCTCAGCCTGGCCAACAGTGTCTGATACATTCTCAGAATATGAATGCGATGACCTTTACATCCAAACAGGCAATTTACTTGTTGCATGTCTCCTCAGGAAGCTGCAATGATGAAGGGGAAACGCAGAACAATCAAAAAGAGAGAAGAGAGAAGCAACCTAGAACTAAGGAGAAACTTCCTGACAGTTAGAACAATTAGTCAGTGGAATAATCTGCTTCCAGAAGCTGTGAATGCTCCAAAACTGGAAGTTTTTAAGAAGAGACTGGACAGCTATTTGTCTGAAATGGTATAGGGTTTCCTGCCTGAACAGGGGGTTGGACTAGAAGACCTCCAAGGTCCCTTCCAACTTTATTGTTATTGTTATTTTAAAACCCCATATTAAAAAAATCCAAAATGAACTGTTTTAGAAAAAAAATGAATGCACTGATATGAAAGCCATCAGCAGCTGCAGAAGGAAGACAATAATATCAAATAGTATCAAATCATAATGCAACTTTTTTTTGCTTGCAGTTCTGATTGTACCCTATTGAGCATTTTCGAAGAAAATTTGAATCATATAAGTACCAGTAAGCCCTTCAAACAGCAGATGATAGGACTTAAAAAACCTTGCCGTTTTTGCAAAAAGTCAGAGTCAAAATAGGGTCAAGCTTAGTTTGCATATGGTTAGAACTGGCCTGCAAGCTAGACTGAAAACAAGAAAAAACATCTAGGAAGAAGACAGTGGCTTCTATATCATTGCCATGAAAACTGCATAAATGCAGTAGCTAGAACAGTGGTTCTCAACCTTTTGAATGCCGCGACCCCCAACCGGTCATAAGTCAAGGACTACTCAACTGGTCATAAGTCGAGGACTACTCAACTGGTGCAGCATCGTTTGCAGAATGGGACTTTTGGCAGGCTCAGCAGGGCAGAGACAGCCTGGACAATTCCTATTGGCTTTTGAAAGCCAATAGAATTAGACTCTATTCAAGAGAGTCTATTCTATTGGCTTTCAAAAGCCAATAGAATACAAGGGAGTAGCACAGCTAAGGAAAAGGGGAAAAAAATGGCGGACTGCATTGTTTGGCGACCCCCGTGAAATGTCGTTCGACCCCAAATGGGGTCCCGACCCACAGGTTGAGAACCACTTTGCTAGAGGAAAAACTCAATGGTTACCTTTACATTTGAGTTCTTTATAAGATAATACGATGTTGCAATTGTGTTTTTTTTTTTACTTTACTTAGAAAATCAACTTGGAAAATCCACTCCACTCTTATCAAATAAAAAGAACAGAGGTTGCATCTAGCATCTAGCCAATAGGTGAGTTGATGAATGGAAACAATGATTGAAACAGAACAAGCTTGCAAATTCAAATGAGCAAAATGGACTCTTTACAACTCTGGGAAAAGAAGTGTAGAATTCCTTTATGGAATTTTTGCTGAAAAAAGAAAATGAACTTGTGATATATGGCTTTGATAATTAGAAAGGGTAGAAGGGTAGACAATGGGAAGAAAGAAAATATGTTGTAACATTCGAGAGAGTAAAATAAAAGTGCATGTGTAACTGCTGTTAATAAGATCAGAAGCTACTTTTCTTCTCTTTTCTCTTTTTTCAATTACTTATTACTTTTTGTAGGACCCTCCTGCCCAGTCTTGGTTCCCATCTTTTGTTTGACACCTTCTCTTCAAGTAGATCCACTAGTAAACAGTTAAAAAGAAGAGCTGAAGACAAAACTCTCAGAACTCTTACCAATATATATGTAAGGACCCACCCCACTTTGCATCTTAAGAAGACAGAACTCTTGGAATAATTCTTCCAACAGGAATCCTTTATTAAGAGAAAATGGTTGCAGGCATGCTAGACAGGACTTGGGGTTCAAGCTTTCCCATTCAAGGTTTTAAGGGGTTCCCCAGTAGTCCCACCCAATCAACCCCCCTTCCAGTGATAGTTTCAAGTATCACAATTCCACCCCATTTCTTCTTTCTTCCGTCTGGATGGAGACTTCAGGTAACTACATGAAAGGCAAATACCCTGCTTTGTTATGATAAGGTCCTCTAGTGCTAACGCTTTGATGTTACAATAAACACACATTCAGCATTCAGCTCGTTGAAGTGTACTGAAGGAAGTGAGGGCCATAAAGCCCCTTTGTTCTCCCCCTTCTCTCCCTCTGATGGCAGAATCCAGAGAAGGCAGAATTGGGAGTTTCTATATTTGATAATTAAAGATGAAATATAATTGGATTCTGACATCCGGCCCCTCTTAACAATAAGAGAGATCCACCTGCAAGAAAACAAAACAGGTATAAAAGTTAGTTAGGCTGTTGGGATACTCTGTGTGAAACTTCTTCAATAGTTTCGGGGCTCTGACATGACGTTTATGGACCCACTCGTTTTGTGAGGCAGGGAGGTGTTTCCAGGCAACTAGGTACTGAGTTGCTCCATGATATCTCCTAGAGTCAAGGACTTCCTTTATTTCGAAGTGTTGTTCGCCCTCCACCATGATTGGAGGTGGTGGTGGGGGGGATTTTTGGCCGTAGAGGTGACTGATGCTCTCTTTTCAGCAAGCTGCAATGAAAAATTGGGTGTATTTGCCTGAGATTTTTGGGTAATTCCAATTCTACTGTTACTGGATTTATGATTCTTTTAATTGGAAAAGGTCCTATATATTTTGGTCCAAGTTTTTTACAGGGCTGTAGGGACTTTAGGTATTTTGTAGATAAGTACACCATTTCTCATATAATGAATGGTGTAGGCTCAACCCTTTTTTTATCGGCTTGTGCTTTGTATGCCCGCCTAGCTTCATCTAGTGATTTTCTGACTATTGGCCAGGTGTTTTGTAGGTTTGCCATCCATTCTTTCAGTGAAGGGATCGTTGGTTCTTTTGGGGTTAACTCTGGCATAGGGTTGAAACTTTGGCCGTTGGCTATTTGAAAAGGAGTGTAGCCTGTGCTGGAGTGGACTGCATTATTGTAGGCAACTTCTGCAAAAGGAAGTAAGTCCGTCCAATCACTCTGTTGGAAATTTAAAAAACATCTCAAATATTGCTCAAGTACCGACTGGCACCGTTCCGCGTGTCCATCCCCTTGAGGGTGGTGGCTAGATGTCAATCCCTGAGTGGTCCCTAAGAGGGATAAAAATTCCTTCCAAAATGCAGACGTAAATTGCACTCCCCTATCAGAGATGATGCGTTGGGGTGCCCCATGCAATCTGTAAATGTGTTGGATGAAAAGTTTTGCTAAGGCTTTTGCAGTGGGAATCTTTTGGCAAGGGATAAAGTGCACCTGTTTGGAAAATAGGTCCGTGGACGGTCCAGATAAACAGTATCCATTGCTATGGCAATTTCACTATAAAAATCCATGGCCTATTTCCTACAGGGGGGTGAGGGACTTGCCACTGGTTGTAACAGCCCTGGCGATTTCCCTTGCAACCTCTTTGCTGATGCACAGGTTGGGCAGCTGGCAACATAACTTTCTATGTCCTTTTTTATTGATGGCCACCAAAATTGCCGTTTAATGAAGTGTAAAGTTTTTACAAATCCAAAATGCCCTGCTGATTTTGTGTCATGGCAAAGTTGCATGAAAGTTAGTCTTTGAGTTGTTGGTATATATAACTTTTCCACTACCCAAGGCAATACGTCTCTCATTGTGCACACATGTTTGTTTTTCTGGAACCAATCATCTGTTTCCAACTTTTCGAATCAATCCCAGTTCTGGCTGTCACAGTTGTTTGTGGTTTTATTTGGCTCGGGTTCTTGTGGACTGGCGCTGCCAGTTGTGACTCTGCCATATTGGTCTAGAGTCTGTGGTTCGTGCGCCTCATATGAGGCATGCGAGATAGTGCATTCTTGCCAGAATTCTTTCCCCGGTAATGTCTGATCTAATTGGAATTGGTGAAAATGCTGGGACCAGCGGACTTGTTTGGGATTGAGTTTCCTGGAAGTTTTAAGGGCTTCTAAATTTTTGTGATCAGTCCACACCTGGAAGGGGATTTTGTTGCCTTCCAGGAACTGTCGCCATGTGAGTAATGCCCAACGTATCACATAAGCCTCCTTCTCCCATACAGGCCAGCGCTGTTCTGTTTCCGTGAGTTTCTTGGATGTATATGCACAGGGTTGCAATACTGCATCATCATTTCTGTAACAGACACAGCCCCCACTGCACACATCACTTGCATCTGCTGTATATGAAGGCTGTCCATGTCGGGTGCCTTAGTACTGGTGCGCAGAAAAAAGTCTCTTTAGTCTCTCAAACGCTGCTTGGAACCCATTTGTCCATGTGAGTGGCTGGCTAGGTTTTACTGAGGATGCTCCCTTCGTTTTTAGTAAGTTAGTGAGGGCAAGGCTATCTGGGCAAATGAGGGGATGAATTGGCGATAAAAGTTTGCAAAGCCCAGGAAACTTTGTAGTTGCTTTCTTGTGCGGGGTGGTGCCCAATTTAGTATTGCTTTGACCTTCTCTGGGTCCATTTCAATGCCCTGTGGGGATATGCGATAGCCTAGGTAGTCTATCCTTTCCTGGTGGAATTCGCATTTTGAGAGTTTGGCATATAGGTGAGCGGCTCGCAGCTTCTTAAAAACCGCTCTGACAAGTTTGACGTGTTCTTCTTTTGTTTCAGTAAAGATAAGAATGTCGTCCAAGTAAACAAGGACCCCCTTAAACAGGTGCTCCCTTAGAACGTCATTGATTAATTGCATAAAGACTGCAGGGCCCCCTTGTAATCCAAATGGCAAGAATTTGAATTGATAGCACCCCATGGGGCAGTTAAATGCAGTCTTCCATTCGTCCCCTTCCTTAATTCTCACGCGATAGTAAGCTTCCCTTAGGTCTAGTTTAGAAAAATTTTTCCCTTTCGATAGGTGTGACAGCATGTCTTTCATGGGGGCCAGAGGGTATAGGTTGCTTTCCACTGATTGTATTCAGGGCCCTATAATCCACGCAATAAACGTTAAATAGCCATCATTCTCTCTATAAAAAAGGAACAGGGGCAGCCACTTAGGCTTGGCGGCTCAATGAAAACCTCTCTCAGGTTTTTCCTATAAATCTTCCATTTCCTCCTTCTCCTTTGGGCTCATGGAGTATAATCTGGGTTTCGGGAGTTTTGCCCCAGGCTTGAATTCAATGGTACAGTCTGTGGGTCGGAGGGGGGGAAGCTCATTCGCCCTCTCCTCACTGAAGACTTCAGCAAGGTCCCTATATTCCTCTGGTATTTCTGTTAATCTTTTTTCCTCTCCTATGGATGCTTTTTCTATTCTTGATTCTGGTAGCCTCTCTTGGGGTTTTAAGTCCATAGGGTCCCCCTTCGGGAATTTGATTTCTGTCGTCCTCCAATTTACCCAGGGTTCCATTTTTTCAACCATTCCATCCCTAGAATCATTGGGCATTCCATACCTGGGTCACCACAAACGTTATGTCCTCTTCATGGTTGCCCAGGGAGAGGTGTATTGGTAGAGTGGCTAGGGTAGCTGGCACCCCCCCTGCTATGGATCCATCTAGCTGTCCAAATGAGATTGGTTGTTCCAGTCTCCTGGATGGGATGCCCAGATTCCCCACTAGTGTTGGGCTAATGAGGCAGCGGGTGCAGCCAGAGTCTATTAAGGCTTTCACCTTCACAGCTTCGGGCATGGGGGGGATTAATATAGTCACTGTTTTGAAGATGGGTGTGATGCGTCCACTTACCAGGGGTTCGCCTTCCGAGCTGTCATCTGAGGCATCCACCGTCCCTGTGGTGTAGGCTGGAGTTCTTTCCCCTTGGTGAGCAGAGGTGGGGTTTTCTGCAATTTCCATCATTTTCATGGCTGTTTCTTTTGGCTTAGCTGAATACCCTCTGGTTTTGTTGATTGGGGATCTGTCTGGGTTGTGCTGGGGGGCCTTTGAGCGGCATTCTACAGCTCGATGCCCTTCTCTTCCGCACTTGAAACACCCCATCTGCTTCTTGGCTGTATCCGATGATTTCACCGGTTGGTGTGTCAGATCAGGCGGGGGGCGGCTCCATTGTTTTCCTCGGCGATGCCTCTTCAATATGTCGATCTCTGCTTCCTCTGCCAAGACGTACCATTCCTCAAGTCGATGTGGGTCTCCTCGGGGCAGGCAAGCATCATATAGATCATAGTTTAGTCCGTCTTTGAAACGGCCAAGGAGAATGTCTTCTGGCCAATTCAGTTTGCTGGCAATGGCCCGGAATTCTTGTGTATACTCAGCCACTGGGCGTTTGCCCTGCCTCATCGTTGTTATTCTTTCACGGGCTTTGCGATCAGCCAGGGGGTCTTCAAATCGTCTTCTCAACGAGGACATGAAACGGTTGAAGTTACTGAGTTCTGGGGCATGGGAGTCATGCAGGTTCACCACCCAATCTGCAGCTGGTCCATCCAGGGCAGATTGCACGATCCGGATGCGGGCTTTGTCGCTGGGGATGTCCTGCCCATATTCCTCCATGTAGCTGAGGACTTGGGGTAGGAAAAACCCCAAGCGTGTTGGCTCCCCTGTGAATTTCACCTCCAACGGTGGACGTCTTGGAATGGATCGGTGCCTCCATTGTGGGTGGTAGTGTCTTCCGTCCAGATTGCCATCTGTGGTCCGGTAGGGGGTGGGAGCTCCTGGATCAGTAAATGTCCCTGGGGTTGCAGGTTCCACGTCCCCCTCGGTGTCTCTCCCCTTGTGGCTCCAGGAACTGGGGCGGGCGTAGGGCTCAGGAATCTCCTCTCCTAGGGAGCTGAGAGTTCTCTTCATCAGGTCAATAGCTCTCTCTAGGATCCAGTCTGAGTACGGCATACAGCTTCCTCACTCTTCACTTGCGTGCAGGGATTTCTCCATCTCCTGCTTCCATTCTGGTTGCTTGGTTCCCCGTCTCAGGGTCACTTTTCTTGATTCCTTTCCCCACTCGCTTTTCTTTCCAACGCCCATCGACCAGCGAGGCTTGTTGTCCTGTGTCTCCACCACTTCTTCTTCTGAGAAATCTGGCCTCTCGGATCCCAACATCTGGCAAGGTTCCAACTGGGTCAGCGGCTCTCTTTCCAGGGAGTTTTCTCCCTCTCTTGCTTCGTTGTCTGACATGGTAAATTTTTTCAAAATCCCCCGGCAAGGGTCTACCTTCCAGGTGGATTAATTTTGCAAGTCCTGTCTAATGTAAGGACCCACCCCACTTTGCATCTTAAGAAGACAGAACTCTTGGAATAGCTCTTCCAACAGGAAACCTTTATTAAGAGAAAATGGTTGCAGGCATGCTAGACAGGACTTGGGGTTCAAGCTCTCCCATTCAAGGTTTTAAGGGGTTCCCCAGTAGTCCCACCCAATCAACCCCCCTTCCAGTGATCGTTTCAAGTATCACAATTCCATCCCCTTTCTTCTTCCGTCTGGATGGAGACTTCAGATAACTACATGAAAGGCAATTACTCTTCTTTGATATGTTAAAGCGTAGAGGCCACAATAAACACACATTCAGTCCTTTGAAGTGTGCTGAAGGAAGTGAGGGCCATAAAGCCCCTTTGCTCTCCCCCTTTTCTCCCTCTTATGGCAGAATCCAGAGAAGGCAGAATTGGGAGTTTCTATGTTTGATAATTAAAGATGAAATATAATTGGATTCTGACAGACCCCACAGTTCAACCCTGAGTTACAAATATTCTGCTTTATGGGTTCAACCCCTCTTCTTTGTGGCAATCCCTTAGATATTGAAAGCAGTATTCCATGATAGCAGTATTCCAATATTTGAGGGGCTCCTACAAAGGTGAGGGAGTCAACCAGAAGGCAAGAGGAGAAAGAAGGTATGGAAACTAATCAAAGAGAGAAGCAATCTAGAACTAAGGAGAAATTTCCTAACAGCAAGAACAATGAACCAGTGGAATGGCTTGCATTCAGAAGTTGTGGTGCTCCATCACTCAAGAAGAGACTGGACGGCCATTTGTTGGAAATGGTATAGAGTCTCCTGCTTGAGCAAGGGATTGGACTAGAAGACCTCCAAAATCCCTTCCAACTTCTATTCTATTGTATTTTGTTCTGTTCTGTTCCGTTCCATTTCATTTCATATTTTCTATTCTATTCTATTCTATTCTATTCTATTCTATTCTGTTCTGTTCTGTTCTGTTCTGTTCTGTTCTTATTCTACTCTACTCTACTCTATTCCATTCCATTCCATTTCATATTTTCTATTCTATTCTATTCTATTCTGTTCTGTTCTGTTCTGTTCTGTTCTGTTCTGTTCTTATTCTACTCTATTCTATTCTATTCTATTCCATATTTTCTATTCTATTCTATTCTATTCTATTCTATTCTATTCTATTCTATTCTATTCTATTCTATTCTTATATTCTCCAATATCTATTCTATTCTATTCTATTCTATTCTATTCTATTCTATTCTATTCTATTCTATTCTATTCTATTCTATGCTATTCTATTCTATTCTATTCTATTCTATTCTATTCTATTCTATTCTATTCTATTCTATTCTATTCTTATATTCTCCAATATCTATTCTATTCTATTCTATTCTATTCTATTCTATTCTATTCTATTCTATTCTATTCTATTCTATTCTATTCTATTCCATATTTTCTATCCTATCCTATCCTATCCTATCCTACCCTACCCTACCCTATCCTATATTTTCTATTCTGTTCTGTTCTATTCTATTCTCTTAGACTTCCCCAATTCCTGCAACCGTCCTTCATATGTTTTAACCCCCAGTTCCCTAATCAATTTTGTTGCTCCTCCCTGCATTTTTTTAGCATCCTATGACTCCTTTCCCTCCACATCCCCACAATTTTCAGCCCATGCTCACAGTCCATAATAATGTGTGCCAAAAATATTAGCCCGTTGCCTTGAAAGACAGAAATGTCAATGCGGTTATTAGCAGTTCCTCATGATATTTGCATAGATTAACAGACGTCAATGAAATCACGGATGCAACAAAGCTGGAGAAAAATAATGAAGAAATCCATTACACGGTAATAATGTAAGTAAGTCAATACACTAATAATTTTATCCCCTATTAGTAATAATTTCATCTCCTCCTGCTAGCCAATTTTCCTGCACCTACCGTTTTTGGACAGTTTTATAAATATCACTTTTGTTTAATATAATTAATTAGCAAAATTTTATATATATATATATATGTGTGTGTGATATCTCACTGGTATTTTAGATGACAAATGAGTCATTAGGTTTAAACTGGCAGGCTGTAATAAGACTTATTAAGATAAATGGGCAAGAATGCTAAACTGTTTTCAAGTTTGCTCTCCTTCATTTTACAACACTCCTGGTGAACAGCTTTATCGCTGTTGAGTGGTCTGGATGTATATTAAAAACAAATCATATTTAGATCTCAGTCAACTTCACGGTGGGAGATGCTTTGGCGAGCTTCTTGCTGTTAAATGGACAATTCCAAGCTAAAAAGTAAAAAATCAAGGCATTTTGCCCCAAAGGTGCTTTTTCAAGAGGCAACTTTCAAGACTTTCTTGTTTTTCTTTGAAGATGTTTCGCTTCTCATCCAAGAAGCTTCTTCAGCTCTGACTGGATAGTGGGGAAATGGAAGGATTTGTACTCCTTGCAGACAGCTGGTCATTTGCATTCTTTTAGAGAGTTGTTGAGGCCATTTGAAGGTTTGTCTGTATCCTCAGGGTCACCTGAGTTGTCTAAGTGGTATGGAGCCTTCTTGGAAATGCTGTAAGACACAGCAACACAGTCCTTTCAGCAGTTCCAAGAAGGCTCCACACTCATTTGCACCATTTGGGTGACCCTGATGACACAGATAAATCTCCAGGTGGGCTCAACGACTGTTTAAAAGATGTGATCCTCTTTTGAGACTTTCTGACAAGCAAAGTCTACGGGAAAGCCAGGTTCATTTAACAATGTTACTAACTTAACAAGTGTAGTGATTCACTTAAGAACTGTTGTAAAAAGGGTCATAAAATGGGGCAAAATTCATTTAACAACTATCTCGCTTAGCAACAGAAAATTTGGGCTAAGTTGTGGTCGTAAGTAGAGGATTACCTGTATTATATTTTCTGCTTCAGAGGCTAGCCATAGTCATATTATATATTAGATATATAATTCTATATAATTCAATGGAAGAGAATAAAATGGAACAGAACAGAATAGAAAATGTGGAATGGAATGGAATGGAATAGAATAGAAAATATGGAATGGACTAGACTAGACTAGACTAGAATGGAAAATATGGAATCAACTAGACTAGACTAGACTAGACTAGAATAGAATAGACTAGAACAGACTGGAATGGAAAATATGGAATGGACTAGACTAGATTAGACTAGACTAGAATGGAAAATATAGACTAGACTAGACTAGACTAGGATAGACTAGACTAGACTAGACTGGACTGGACTGGACTACACTGGACTACACTGGACTGGACTAGACTGGAATAGAATAGAATGGAATGGAATGGAATAGAATGGAATGGAATGGAATAGAGTAGAGTAGAGTAGAATAGAATAGAATAGAATAGAATAGAATAGAATAGAACGGAAGCATGCTTAGGGCCAACTATGGCTAAGCTATTTAACTATTGGTCCACTGCCAAGTGACAACAAATTAAGGCTGTTATGTTTTGCTGATTAACAGTTATTTTGGCTGGTTTCCCAGTCATCTTTGCAATAGCCGGAAGGGTGGCTTTCTAAAATATCTTGACTTTTTTTTTAAAACTGTTTTGTTAAATTGAAAAAAAAACCCACATGTGATTGATCAGAGTGCAAACCATCGCAAAGCAGGATGGAGAGACGTTGCGTCATCTCCAGTTCTCCATGTCACACCCATCCAAATTGGTGAAAAAATTGAAAATAAAAAAAAGAAGCAGAAGAGAAAATTGGAGAAGTGTTCTTCACCCCCATCTCAGTTCAGACGACCTGAGGATCCAAGGTTAAGAGGCAGTGGACAAACCTTGGATCCGCATTACAGTATATTTAAGATAGTACGTTGGTGTAACATAAAACAGGTAGTTCTCGACTCAACAACAGTTCACTTAGTGACTGTTCAAAGTTACAACTACAGTGGGAAAAAAAGAGATTTATGACCGTTTTTCACACTTACGACTGTTGCAACACGTGATCAGAATTCAGACGGTTGGCAACTGGCATGTACTTGTGACAGTTGCAGTGTCCCGGGGTCACGTGATCCCCTTTTGTGAACTTCTGGCAAGCAACGTCAATGGGGAAGCCAGATTCACTTAACAACCGCCTGACTAAATTAACAACTGCAGTGATTCACTTAGCAACTGTGGCAAGACAAAACTTGCTTAACAACTGTCTCGCTTAGCAACAGAAATGTTAAGACTCAATCATGGGCGTAAGTCGAGGAATACCTGCATGGGCCTGACATGATGTTCTGACTGGACAGATAAAACTATCACTGCAAATCTCTTTCAATGCTTAGATCGGATCACCTTCAGATCAAATCGAAGCACCCTTCCCAAACTTTGCCCAGTCCCAATAAATAAACACCAGTCTCTCCGCTTGCTATCTCCTCCGTTTCACCTCCCATTGTAAGGAAGAATATAAGCTGTGCATATATAGAACAATAATAATGGAAAAAAACCCAAAACCCACGGCTGAAATTTGCTGCAGAATTCTGCACAGCTTTCCACAGAGGGATACACGATCGAATTAAACAGGACTGTTTCTATATAATTATGTATGTAGAACATAATCTCGTTATCAGCAAGATTTGCAAAAGGAAGAGTTGCCGGCATGTATCCTGCTTCTTGGGGACTCCAGAAAAAAATTACAGAATAACAAAACTGGAAGGGACCTTAGAGGTCTTCCAGCCCAACCTCCTGCTTGAGCAGGAGACCCTATACCAGGGCTTTTTAACCTTTTCACCCATTGTACCACTTTTAGGATATGGCAGTGTTTCCCAAACTTGACAATTTTAAGGCATGAGGACATCAATTCCCAGAATTCCACAGCCATCAACGCTGGCTGTGGAATTCTGGGAGCTGAAGTCCACATGCCTTAAAATTGTCAATTTGGGAAACACTGGGATATGGCAATATCTGAGTACCACCAGTTGCCTAGTAAGGTGTCAAACACTTGATAACCAAAAAAAGAAAAAAGAAAAAGAAAAAAATTGATGACGTACAGGTAGCCCTCGACTTACAATTGTTTGTTTAGTGACTGTTCGAAGTTACAACGGCACTGAAAAAAGTGACTTATGACCATTTTTCACACTTATGACCATCGCAGCGTCTCCAAGGTCACATGATTTACATTCAGATGCTTGACACCTGACTCATACTTATGATGGTCCCAGTGTCCCAGGATCATGTGATCCCCTTCTGCAACCTTTGGACAAGCAAAGTCAGTGGGGAAACCTGATTCATTTAAGAACGGTGTTACTAATTTAATAACCGCAGTGATTCGCTTCACAAATGGGGCAAGAAAAGTCATAAGATGGGACAACACTCATGTAACAAATTTCTCACTTAGCAACATAAATTTTGGGCTCAGTTGTGACTGAGGACTCTCTGCACGCTCACTTGCCGCACTTTTAATGGGAAACATGAGCCGAGGTGGCGCAGCAGTTAGAGTGCAGTACTGCAGGCCACTTTAGCTGACTGTGTTCAGCAGGTCAGCGGTTCAAATCTCACCGGCTCAAGGTTGAGTCAGCCTTCCATCCTTCCGGGGTAGGTAAAATGAGGACCCAGATTGTTGGGGGCAATGTAAATATATATATATACATTGCTTACTAGTGTACACCGCTTAGAGAGTGCTCGCACTTAAAGCGGTATATAAGTCTCATAAATAAATAAACTTGTGCTTATTTCTCTGACAACCTTTGCACTGTTCTATCTCCTTCTCTCCTTCTGGTTGACTCAAAGAAGCCTCCCATCTTCTCGCCTCTCTTTCTCTGTCCCCTTCTTTTTCCCTGTCAGGTTTTTTTCTGTCCCTTTCCTCCAAAAAGCTCCTTTTATACCCTCTTCTCTCTCCCCCTCTTTTTCTCTTTGGTGTAGCTGCGGCTGACGCCTTTCCCAGAGGCTGCGCACTGCTTCTGGAGCGCCAATCAGCGGGAGCCCCGTGGCAGTCCTGGGTGCTCAGCAGAGCCGCTGCAACGCAGTAGCTCCAGTTGACTTTCCCGCAGGCCTGTGCAGCATTGCTGCCACTTCAGTTCATCCCCCGCTACACTTTTACACTTTTTTTTATTGAAAAGTTTTATATAAGTTTTAAACAATATCCCCTCCCCTAGAATAACCCCCTCCCTCCCTCCCCCCTCACTTCCCAGAGCTGGTTACAGGGTTACAAATAAACAAACAAATTCTAAATAAACTTATCCAACTATACAAATAATAAAATCGATAATATACTTTAACTCAAATACAAAAGAAAAAAAGAAAAAAAGTTTTAACAATATAAGCATTTCCAAATTGAAAACTAAAAAATTATTCACCATCTGCATAATGCATTTTAAACCCATATCATAACCCATATTTACTCTACATATAATTGATCCATCTTCACCTCGCTGAGATGTATATTTCTTTTAAACAATCACTCATCCATAATAAACGCAAAATTTTCCTTCCATTATAACCTAACTAACAAACTTACGTTCGATAAAATTGGCTCTTTGCTTCTTACCCCTAAAAAAGTAATACTTTTACACTTTTTTTTACAGTGTTTATCAACCCATCATACGTGTACCACCTGCCAGGTGCCGAAGTACCACCAGTGGTACATGTACAGTGGGTTGAAAAACACTGCCCTATACCATTTCAGATAAACGTTTGGCCAAATCTCTGCTTAAAAACCTCCAGTGATGGATGTCTATGGAGGTTCTCAGTCATCCAGGCCATGGTTATTCCAAATGTGCATTTACAGGAGGCAACTGGACTTCCTTGTTTTTCTTTGAAGGCGTTTCGCTTCTCATCCATCTTCAAAGAAAAACGAGAAAGTCCAATTGCCTCGTGAAAAAACACATTTGGCCTCCAGTGATGGAGCACCCACAACTTCTGGAGGCAAGCTTTTCCACTGGTTAATTGTTCTGTCAGGAAATTTCTCCTTAGTTCTAGGTTGCTTCTCTCCTTGATCAATTTCCATCATTGTTTCTTGCCCTGCTTTGGAGAATAGCTTGACTCCCTCTTCTTTGTGACAGCCCCTCAAATATTGGAAGACTGCCATCATGTCTCCCCAAGTCCTCCTCTTCATATGTTTTAGCCTCCAGCCCCCTAATCATCTTCATTGCTCTTCACTGCACTCTTTTTTATATCATGGTTGACCAGGATTGGATGCGGTATTCCAAGTGTGAACTTACAAAGGCTTTGTAAAGCACTACTCACGCTTTATGTGATCTTGATTCTGTCCCTCTGTTGATGCAGCCTAGGACTGCATTGGCCTTTTTTTGGCTGCTGCTGCACCCTCCTGGCCCCTATTTAAGTGAGTGTCCAGTAGGACTACAAGATCCCTCTCAGAGTTGTGGGCTTTGAGCCAGATTTAACCTAATCTGTACCTGTACATTTGATTTTTATTGCCTAAGTGTAAAACCTTATTTTTATTTTGTTTTGTTGGACAGGTAGACAAAAAAAAAAAAAAGCACCTTTGAGACAACCATGCCTTAGTAAGGCCACAAATGCCTTGGTAAGGCCACACTTGGAATATTGCATCCAGTTTTGGTCACCACAATGTAAAAAAGATGTTGATACTCTAGAAAGAGTACAGAGAAGAGCAACAAAGATGATTAGGGGACTGGAGGTTAAAGGATATAAGGAAAGGCTGCTGGAATTGGGCATGTCTAGTTTAATGAAGAGAAGGATGAGGGGGGACATGATAGCAGTCTTCCAATATCTCAGGGGCTGCCCCAAAGAAGAGGGAGTCAAGCTATTTTCCAAGGTGCCTGAAGGCAGGACAAGAAGCAACGGATGGAAACTAAGCAAGGAGAGAAGCAACCTTGAACTAAGGAGAAACTTCCTGACAGTTAAAATATATAAAGCTAAAATATACGAAGAATGGCTGCAGGAACTGGGTATGTCTAGTCTAGTGAAAAGAAGGACCAGGGGTGATATGATAGTAGTCTTCCAGTATCTCAGGGGCTGCCCCAAAGAAGAGGGAGTCAAGCTATTCTCCAAAGTGCTGGAAGGCAGGACAAGAAGCAAAGGATGGAAACTAATTGAGAGAAGCAACCTAGAACTAAGGAGAAATTTCCTGACAGTGAGAACAATTAATCAGTGGAACAACCTGCCTCCAGAAGCGGTGAATGCTCCAACACTGGAAGTCTTTAAAAAGAGATTGGACAGCCATTTGTCCAAAATGGTATAGGATTTCCTGCCTGAGCAGGGGGTTGGACTCAATGACCTCCAAGGTCCCTTCCAACTTGATGATGATGATGATGACCTGGATGACTGAGAATCTCCATAGACACCTCAGAAAACAAAACCAAACCAAAAAGTGCCCTGAATTCTGTTTTACACCAGCAACTCTACTTTCTTCTTTTGGCCCTGTTACTTCACCATCCTGATATAGATAAAGCCAGTATTCTTAGCTGCTCCTTATTTACTTTCTTTCTTTTATTTCATTTTAGGGGGAGTTGGGTTAGTATTGACATTTCTCTCCTCTGCCTGGGATCTCTAGGCGCCACCTTAAGCCAGATGGCGAAATAGACCAGCCAGAAATACAGGCTTGATAAATTGGGCAGATAAACACAGTGGGGGGGTCTGGTTTATACACGCTGCTTGGTAATAAAAAGGATCTTCCGCCTTGGAAAGGTCATCCTATTGACAAGCGGAACGATTGTGGAGATGTCTTTCTGCCGGTTGTCCAGCGTTGCACAATGCTTAGCGAGTCTGAAACAATGCTGGGAAAATAGTCGAACTTTCCTCTGCCCCTCCAGCTGGCCACAGAGGAGAGAGAGAGGCATCGCAACCCTCCAGATCTCTGCACAAGATTTCATTTCTTTTGTGTTGCCTGGCACTGGGGTGGCCTTATTTGTTTCACGGTGGAAGAGTCAACTGGACGGAGATAGGTCCACAGGAGAAGGAAGGACAAAGAGTGCTGCAAAACAATGACAATGGAGGGACAGCAGGAAAACATCCAGTTCACGCTAAAGGGAAAAAACCGATAACCTCGATTAGAGCAAGGTCTTTGCAGACCTCATTGCCATCATGCAAACCGGCACTGAGGTATCGCCTGGCATGGACAATGGAGACAGGAGCCCTCAGCTCTTCTTCTCCAGGCTGCTTATGAAGGCCCTGGTTTTGTGTATGTGGACAAGGCAGATTTTTAAAAAGGGAGGGAGGGAAGGAGGGAGGGAGGGAAGGAAGGAAGGAAGGAAGGAAGGAAGGAAGGAAGGAAGGAAAAAGATAGGAGCATGGGAGGAAGGAAAAGAAAGGAGGGAGGATGGGAGGGAAGAGAGGAAGGAAGAAAAGGAGGGAGAGAGAAGGAAGAAAGGAAATATGGAAGAACAGAAGGGAAAAATAAGAGAGTGAATAAGGAAGAAAGGAAAGAGATAGGAACATGGGATGAAGGTAAAGAAAGGAAGGAAGATGGGAGGGAAGAGAGGAAGAAAGGAAGGAAGGAAGGAAAGGAGGGAGGGAGAGAGGAAGGGAGGGAGGGAGGAAGGAAGGAAGGAAGAAAAGACAAATATGGAAGAATGAAAAAGTGTGAATGAAGAAGGAAGGAAGGAATAAGGAAGGACAAAAGGAAAGAAAGAAAGTGAATGAGAAAGAAAGGAAGGAGATAGGAGCATGGGATGAAGGTAAAGAAAGAAAGGAAGATGGGAGGGAAGAGAGAAAGGAAAGAAGGAAGGAAGGCAGGAAGGAAGGCAGGCAGGAAGGAAGGAAGGAAGGAGAAATATGGAAGAATGGAAGAGAAAAGTGAGTGAAGAAAGAAGGAAGGAAGAAAGAAAAGAAGGAAGGAAGAAAGAAAAGAAGGAATGGATGGAAGGAAAGAAAGGAAGAAAGAAAGAAAGAAAGAAAAAAGAAAGAAAGAAAAAGATAGGAGCATGGGAGGAAGGAAAAGAAAGGAAAGTTGATGTGAGGGAAGAGAGGAAGTAAGTAAGGAGAGAGGGAGGAAGGAAGGAGATAGGGGTATGGAAGGACAGAAAAGAAAGGAGGGAGGATGGAAAGGAAGGGAGGAAGGAAGGAAGGAAAAAAAAATCCAGGCAGAGGTGCCAAGACTTAGTGTGATGCATTTAGGACAAAGGAATGTTGGCTTGAACAAGGGCCTAGAAGACGACAAATATGGGAATCAAACTTTGCCATATAAAACCTCCTCTTCCTTAACAGAAATACAGGAAATCTACCTGAAGAACTGGAGTCCAGCTAACAGTGCCCCTAATAGCCAAAACCCACCCAGCATGCAACAAGCCGTGTCTGAAAATGCAGATAAAAATGAAAACAAGATGGAAATTCAAAGTAAAATATCAACCTCCAAGGCTGGAGAACAGTCAGCGGTAGAATATTACACCACAGAAAAATGCAGGTAATTTAGAATAATGACCAGAACGGTAGGAAATTGTTTGCCTAACAACAGAAAGAGTAAGATTTTCAGTATGAAAGTAACCACAATATTGGTCTTTTGGTCAAAGGAATTTGATTTTCTAAGCCGGTGATAATGCACGTCCTGTTGATAAAGGAATTTGTAGGCACCCATCAGGGTGATATCTGGCTTCACAATCACTTATGGGTTTATCAGCAGAAAAGGGCATTTGGGTGGGTCAAGACGGCAGCTGAGGCTACACCATCCAAGCCCAGAACCTTTTCGAAAAGACGGGAGAAAAAAAGGGACACCCAGCTGACTAGGATAGAATCAAGATCACGTGAAGTATTAATAGCACTTTACAAGGCCTTGGTAAGGCCACACTTGGAATACTGCATCCAGTTTTGGTCACCACAATGCAAAAAAGATGTTAAGACTCTAGAAAGAGTACAGAGAAGAGCAACAAAGATGATCAAGGGACTGGAGGCCAAAAGATATGAAGAACGGTTGCTGGAATTCGGTATATCTAGTTTAATGAAAAGAAGGATTTGGGGTGACATGAGAGCAGTCTTCCAATTTCTCAGGGGCTGCCACAAAGAAGAGGGAGTCAAGCTCTTCTCCAGAGCACCTGAAGGCAAGACAAGAAGCAACAGATGGAAACTAATCAAGGAGAGACCCAACCTAGAACTAAGGAGAAACTTCCTGACAGAGGACACTGGACGTTTTTAAGAAGAGATTGGACAACAATTTGTCTGAAATGATATGAGGGTTTCCTGCCTAAGCAGGGGGTTGGACTAGAAGACCTCTAAGGTCCCTTCCAGCTCTGTTGTTCTGTTATTCTCTTAAAAGGATCCATAACAGATGCAGAATGAATGATGATTGATGAAATCAACCCAAACAAATCTATCTGTGTTGCTCTTCTCTGTTTGATCACAAGGTAGACATCTTTGTGAGCGATTCAAACCTTTGGGATGGAAGCTTGCCAGATTTATCACACAGCATTATCAGTTTTTCCTAGAAACAGCCCATTTTTCTTTGTATCTACACCATCACCTCGTTATGGTGTAGATACAAGGAAAGAAGAAATAGGGGAGACATGATAGCAGTGTTCCAGTATCTGAGGGGCTGCCACAAGGCAGAGGGGGCCAGGTTGTTCACCAAAGCAGCAGAGGGAAGGATAAGAAACAATGGTTGGAAACTGATCAAAGAGAGAAGCAACTTGGAATTAAGGAGAAACTTCCTAACAGTGAGGACAATTAAGCAGTGGAACAGCTTGCCACCAGAAATTGTGGAGACTCCACCACTGGAGATTTTTAAGAAGAGACTAGACAGTCACTTGTCTGAGATGGTATAGGTTCTCCTGCTTGAGCAGGGGGCTGGACTAGAAGACCTCCAAGGTCCCTTCCAGCTCTATTCTAGTCTAAGTTGCAAGTCCTCTTTTATACAGGTAGTCCTCAACGTACGACCACAATTGAGCCCCAAAATTTACGTCGCTGAGTGAGACATTTGTTAAGTGAGTTTGCAAATGTGACTTGCCACTTAGCTAGAGAGACCTAGAGTTTAAATATAGCTCCCAAGGATCAACCAATCGCACACGAGACATTAATAAGTTAAGGAAATAGGACAAAAAAACATCCTCCTGCTGATGCTGTTACCTAGTTTGGTAGTGAAACGTTCAGAAAGTAAATTGAAACAAGCTTGGAGAGCAAACCACCGCCAAAATCGATAAACCGAGCTATGAGACAGAGAGTAAGAACGTTGACGACTAAGCAAAAATTAACCCAGACAACCCGTGGTTCATTAAGCACAAATGAATTGTAATGATAGAAAACCAATAAAATATATATTTTTTTTTTAAAAAAGAAACTAAATTGAAACAAGCTTGGAGAGCAAACCGCTGCCAAAAATCTATAATATTTTCTATTATTCCAGACCTTTAGTAACCCTGAGTGTATTGTCTTCCTGCTATGTTAGCAGGCTCTCTCTCTCTTCCCTGCTGAGTTAACCCACGGGAAGCTGAACTGCCTTATCTATTATGGCAATTTTTCTTCTACAGATGGTCCTCGACTTACAATCATTCGTTTAGTGACCGTTCCAAGTTACAGTGGCACTGAAAAGGGGACTTAGGACCGTTTTCCACAATGGCTGCTGTTGCAGCATCCCCGTGGTCACGTGATCAAAGTTCAGAAGCTTGGCAACTGACGCCTATTTATGACGGTTGCGGTGTCCCGGGGTCATGTGATCCTCCTTTTGCGACCTTTGGACAAGCAAAGTCAACGGGAAAGCCACTTAACAACTGTGTTAGTCACTTAACATCTGCAGTGATTCCCTTAACAACTGTGGCCAGAAAAGTAAAAAAAGACCCATAATTCTCTCTCCCCCCCCTCTCTTACTTTATCTGTCTCTCACCCTTTCTCTCTCTCTCTCATTTTCTCTCTCATTCTTTCTCTTTCTCTCACTATCTGTCTCTCATTCTCTCTTTCTCTCATTCTCTCTCTCTCTCATTCTCTCTTTCTCTCACTCTATCTCTGTCTCTTTCTCATTCTCTCTTTCTCTCATTCTCTCTCTCACTCTATCTCTGTCTCTTTCTCATTCTCTCTCTCTCTCATTCTCTCACCCTATCTCTCTCTCTCATTCTCTCTCTCTCATTCTCTCTCTCACTCTATCTCTTTCTTTCTCATTCTCTATCTCTCATTCTCTCACTCTATCTGTCTCTCTCTCTCCCTCTCTCATTCTCTCTCTCTTTCTCTCTTTCTCTCACTCTATCTCTGTCTCTTTCTCATTCTCTCTCTCTCATTCTCTCACTCACTCTCTCTCTTTCTCATTCTCTCTTTCTCTCTCTCTCTCTTATTCTCTCATTCTCTCTGTCTCTCATTCTCTCTCTCTCATTCTCTCTTTCTCTCACTCTATCTGTCTCTCTTTCTCATTCTCTATCTGCCTCTCTCTCTCTCTCTCTCTCTCTCTCTCATTCTCTCTCTCTTTCTCTCTTTCTCTCACTCTATCTCTGTCTCTTTCTCATTCTCTCTCTCTCTCATTCTCTCACTCACTCTCTTTCTCATTCTCTCTTTCTCTCTCTCTCTCTCATTCTCTCTGTCTCTCATTCTCTCTCTCTCTCTCTCTCTCTCTCTCCCTCCCTCATTTTTTGTCATCATTGTTTTTCTTCTTCCGTAGCTATTCATAAGTTTGCCATTCATGTCCAGCATTTGCTGACAGGATAGAAAATAACATGAATATTTTGAGGAGGCTGTTAAAAACCCAAGTATTAATTAGGCCTCTGCATGAATAGGATGGGAATTAAAGAACATTAAAGTGCCTGAACCGAACAAAGAAAGAAAGGGGGGGGGGGAAGTGACGCAGCTAAATAAAATGATGAAAACATTTCTTTGAAAAAGAAATGCAGTAAAACCTTGGAACAGAAATAATCAGTTGCACAAAAGGCTTGGAAACAAAAGACATGTTTTTAATCTAGTTTGAAAAAAAGGAAAAAGAAAAAAAAAAGGGTTGAGCTAGAAGCTCACATCCTGCAGCAGTTGGTTCCAAAGTTAGTTTTTTCTGAATAGCAGAAGCTCCTGTCCCAACATCCCCCCCCCTGAAAGAGAAAGCAGCCCCCTCCCCCAATACATTTTCAACTCCAAGAGAAAGCCATCAAGAATATAATGGAGCGTGATTAGAGAGGGCCTCTCCTTAATGGAGAAATATAACATGATTCAGCTCTGGCTGTCTTCCAGAGTTCCCCATGCAATCAGCCAAAGATGGGTGTTTGAGAAAATAGAAACGGTAAAAGTAACTTTGAAGGATGGGTTGCCTCGGCAACAGAACTGTAAATACTTAACTGCAAGCATTAAGTGGTACCCGAAGATGCTCGGACTTCAGATGGCTCTGAAGAATGACAAAATTTCCCTCAGCTGAAAAGACACCTCAGAATCGGTCCTCCTACACATTTAGATCTGTGTCCCCCCCCCCCCAGACACGTTAGTTCTTTGAATTGCAAAATATTCCACACGGCCACAAGAGGCTTGGGTGATGTTATGAAAGGAGGGCTCCAAACATGCCATCTCTGAGAATTCTCCGGTGCGTGTGGCTTTCATTGATGTCTATGCTTCCAAATTGGAATTTAGCCATCTGGGGTTTTGCCCTCATGGTCTGAAGGCCACGGTGTACCTTGGACGAGTATAGAGAAATGTCAGCCACAGGGGAATTCTGGACGGGAGAGTGCAGCATCCTCAAATATAACAGCATCAGGGCCATGACACGGACGTCAAAGCAGAAAAATCTTTTATTATCTCTGATTTTAATTTCCAGTCAATCAATCAACCAACCAACCAATCAATCAATCAGAATAGAGCTGGAAGGGACCTTGGAGGTCTTCTAGTCCAAGCCCATGCTTAAGCAGGAGATAGATAGATAGATAGATAGATAGATAGATAGATAGATAGATAGATAGATAGATAGATTATAGATAGATAAGTATAGATAGATAGATTATAGATAGATAAGTATAGATAGATAGATAGATAGATAGATAGGTAGATAGATTATAGATAGATAAGTATAGATAGATAGATAGATAGATAGATTATAGATAGATAAGTATAGATAGATAGATAGATAGATAGATTATAGATAGATAAGTATAGATAGATAGATAGATTATAGATAGATAAGTATAGATAGATAGATAGATAGATAGATAGGTAGATAGATAGATAGATAGATTATAGATAGATAAGTATAGATAGATAGATATAGATAGATAGATAGATAGATAGATAGATAGATAGATAGATAGATAGATAGATAGATTATGGATAGATAAGTATAGATAGATAGATAGATAGATAGATAGATAGATAGATAGATAGATAGATAGATAGATAGATAGATAGGTAGATAAAGTATAGATAGATAAGGATAGATAGATAGAGTATAGATAGATTTATAGATAGATAGATAGATGTAGATAGATATAGATAGAAGATAGATAAGTAAATACATAGATAAATAGAAGATAGCAGATAGATAAGTAGATAGATAGAAGATATATAAGTAGATAGCTAGAATATAGATTAAATAGATAGATAGAAGATAAATAAGTAGCTAGTAGATAAGTAGATAGATGTTAGATAGATAGATAGATAGATAGATGATAGTTAGACAGATGTAGAGATAGAAGATAGATAAGTAAATACATAGATAAATAGATAGATAGCAGATAGATAAGTAGATAGATAGAATATAGATTAGATAGATAGAAAATAAATAAGTAGATAGATAGAAGATAGCTAAGTAGATAGGTAGATAGATAGATAGATAGATAGTAAATAGGTAGATAGATAGATATACACATGCACACACATACACAAGCACACATATACATATAAATATACTGTGTATGTATATATATATATATATATATATATATGGTATGAATAAAATACAAACACCAGGAGAATATAAATATAAAAATATACTTTACTAACATCATCAGGGCTAAGGAGCCAGTAAACAGTGATGACTTAAATGGGTTTGGCTGACATTTGCACCCAGCTCCTTGATCGTGTCACCGGTCCCGGCCGGTTAATTTGTGTTCCACATGTTTCTTTATTACTCTCCTTGCGCTTCCTTCTATCGTTCTTCATGATCGTTCCTCCCACCATTCCATTACTAACATTCATCTCCTCCACCACCCCTTTATCCTCATTTCCTTCCATAGTATTGACCCTCATCTCCTTTTTCTTTTCGTTTTCCACCCTGGGGGCATCCGTTTGTCCTCTGTCAGTATTACAGCCCTCTCTGGGATCACAGACGCTCCCCGCCCCACGTTTTTCTCAATCCCTGCTCCACACCCTCTCTTCTCGCCCCTCCACTGTCATGAGTAACCTTCAGCAATGTGTGGTCTTAGCTGTTTCTTCCTTTTAACTGCCAGTGGGGGTATGAACACAGCCAAGCTCCCACCTAATCAGTTCATACTCCCACTGGCAGTTAAAAGGAAGAAACAGCTAAGACCACACATTGCTCCTCGAAGCACGAACCGAAAGCACCAGCCTGAAGATGACGAATGGGACTTTGTCGAAACGTCACCAAGACACTTCCAATTTTACGTGGGAGAAAACCCGAACAACCAAAGACCTACATACAAACACCCGCAAAAACCTCAGAAAAAAATATATATATATATAGATATTATTATATATATATATATATATATATATATATATATATATATATATTCATCACAGTCCACTTTGAATGCATAGCGGCATATTTAATTGGCAACCTCGCCAATTAAATCAAATGGGGCCTCAGGAGCTTCCAATCTTTAACTCCATTAAAATATCCTCACAATTTATTTATTTCTCTCTGTGATTTACAGCCCAGCCGTGGTTTTCTAGCAAGCCCTTTCAGCAGCTAACCGAAAGAGAAGCATACCATATCAAAATACAAATGAAAAGTATCTAGAAAATCAAAATGCTGAATGTTGCCCCTTCCCGACATTATCCTGGGCTAGGTACGTTCGCCTTCATTCGAGAATGATCTTTGTCTTTCAACGGCAGATGTTCTCCTGTGTTGTGCCGTGCATTTGTGAAAGGGTTGTTTTGTTTCTCCAATGTACAAGATCTGCCCATGGAAGCCTTCTATCCCTCACCGTCCAGTCAGAATTGAAGAAGCTTCTTAGAAGAGAAGCGAAATGTTTTCAAGAAAAAACAAAACAAAACAAAACCCAAGAAAGTCCAGCTGCCTTTTTTTTGGGGGGGGGGGAAACCACCTTTGGGATATTTCTGATATCTATTAGTAATAGTAATAGTAGTAAAGTTGGAAGGGACCTTGGAGGTCATCTAGTCCAACCCCCTGCTCAGGTGGGAAACCCTACACCATTTCGGACAAATGGCTGTCCAGTCTCTTCTTAAAAACTTCCAGTGTTGGAGCATTTACTGCTTCTGGAGGCAAGCTGTTCCACTGATTAATTGTTCTCACTGTAAAGAAGTTTCTCCTTAGTTCTAGGTTGTTCTTCTCCTTGATTAGTTTCCATCCATTGCTTCTTCTCCTGCCTTCAGGTGCTTTGGAGAATAGCTTAATTCCCTCTTCTTTATGGCAGCCCCTCAGATACTGGAACACTGCTATCATGTCCCCCCTCGTCCTTCTCTTCGTTAAACTAGACATACCCAATTCTAGCAACCGTTCCTTATATGTTTTAACCTCCAGTCCCCTAATCATCTTTGTTGCTCTTCTCTGTACTCTTTCTAGAGTCTCAACATCTTTTTTATTGATGCCTCTTTGTTTTGGAGGCCCAGAGCTCAGATTCCAACGGAATCATTCTAGCTTTCAGAAAGAGGACCAGTAGCTTAGCAGATGTTTTGCATCAGAGGGACCACAGTCCTCCCATCCCACCCTTATTGTCCAATATCTCTACAGCAGTTGACAGATTCCTACATAGAGCAGAAAACTTTATTTCTCAATCCACAAAGGCCAGGCCTTCCTCATCCCTTAGCTGAAAAGACATCTCTACAATTCATTGATCCTTTCGATGTCATATTAGCCTGACTCCTTAGACAAGACAGATGCAACCTAGGAGAAATTTCCTGTCCGTGAGGACAATTAACCAATTAACAATTAACCTTCAGAAGTTGTGGGTGCTCCATTACTGGAGGGTTTCAAAAATAAACTGGGCAACTATTTGTCTGAAGTGGTATCAATCAATGGAACAGCCTGCCTCCAGAAGTTGTGGGTGCTCCAGCACTGCTCCAAAAACAAACACAGGTTTTTAAGAAGAGAGTGGACAGCCATTTGTCTGGAGTGATATAGGGTCTCCTTCTTGAGCAGGGGGTTGGACTAGACCTCTGAGGTCACTTTCAGCCCTTATGATTCTATATTTTATGTAAGTAATGGATGGAAACTTATCAAGGACAGATCCAAACTACTCTAGAAAGTGTGCAAAGAAGAGCAACGAAGATGATCAGGGGACTGGAGGCTAAAACACATGAAGAATAGCTACAGGAATGGGGTATGTCTTACTTTAATTAAAAGAAAGACTAGAGGTGACATGATAGCAGTCCTTCAATATTTGAGGGGCTCCTACAAAGATGAGGGGTCAAATGATTTTCTAAAGCACCGAAAGGCCAGACAAGAAACAATGGTTGGAAACTAACCAAGGATTAGATGCAACCTAGAACTAAGGAGATATATCTTAACGGTGAGAGCAATCAACCAATGGAATGGCTTGCCTTCAAAAATCGTGGGTGCTCCATCCCTGGAAGCTTTCAAAAAGAGACTGGACATCCATTTCTCTGAAATGGAATAGGGTCTCCTGCTCGTGTAAGGGGTTGGACTAGAAGACCTCCGAGATCCCTTCCAACTCTCTTATTCTATGTAATGTTCTATGTTCTAAGTTGTGACAGATGGATAGTCTTATCATCTGTTAAAATCTGCCTCCTCCACAGCCCAGATAAGGAGAATGATGCTCTTCTACCAGCTGGTGACATTTAGTGGGAATGACTCTACTCACTCCTTAATATGCTTTGTACACCATAAATCAGGACACCAGCATTTGGTGACCCCCTACCTGGACAGGAGAAGGAATAGCAAGCAAATTAGCAAATTAGCCAGTCTAACCTTCCGACAGCTGAAAAAAACGGATGGATTATACATTAAATGAGTTGCTTCCCGATCATTTGCCCACTATGAAGCTCTGCAAATCTCAATCAGAATAGACCTGGAAGGGACTTTGGAGGTCTTCTAGTCTAACCCCCTGTTCAAGCAGGGTTCCAGTTGTGATTGTTAAATCGAGGAATACTCGTACTGGAGCGAAGTTGCCGTTTGTCCTTTGCTTCTACACCATCCCGTCTGTGAGGGAGATGGGAGGATTCTAAAATTGGATAAGTAAATCAATAAAATAATAAAAGATGGCCTCATCCAGAAAGATTATTGATATGTTCTAATCGTCGACTGTTCTCTGAAATCATATCTGCATTGGAGCAGAGTGTCTGCTGTACCAGAAAAAAAAAAAAAATGGCAATGGCTTTTTATATATATATAGCAATAAGCAACGATTATCTCTCTCTTTTTTAATACCCTTCCCATAAATCCTGCACTTATATCCATTAATTAAATGCCAACAACTTAAATCTTTTAGAATAAAAGACCCAGGAATTTGGTAGCCTATTAGCAGCCTCGAGTTTCATTCTAGAGAGAAAGGACAGAGATGAATGGCCGTGTAGGAATATGAAACACTTGCTGGCTTCAAAATGTTTTGGCTCAAAGGACTAATGAAGATATTAATTTTGCATAGATTAGAAGACGTGGTGAGGGGATGACGAGTCCTCTGTGGAGCTAAGATAAAAGCTGCCTAAGGGGTGCCCCCCCACCACACTCACACATCCAGTTTTGGTCACCACTGTGTAAAAAAGATGTTGAGACTCTAGAAAGAGTACAGAGAAAAGCAACAAAGATAATCAGGGAACTGGAGGCTAAAAGATTGCTGGAATTGGGTATGTCTAGTTTAATGAAGAGAAGGACGAGGGAGGACATGATAGCAGTGTTCCAGTATCTCAGGGGCTGCCACAAAGAAGAGGCAGTCAAGCTATTCTCCAAAGTGCCTGAAGGCAGGACAAGAAGCAACAGATGGAAACCAATCAAGAGAGAAGCAACCTAGAACTAAGGAGAAACTTCCTGACAGTTAGAACAATTAACCAGTGGAACAACCTGCCTCCAGAAGCGGTGAATGCTCCAACACTGGAAGTTTTTAAGAAGAGACTGGACAGCCATTTGTCCAAAATGGTGTAGGGTTTCCTGCCTGAGCAGGGGGTTGGACTAGATGACCTCCAAGGTCCCTTCCAACTTTATTATTATTATTATTTTGTTGTTTCCTGCATTTTCAACTTTTCATGCCCATAAACTCACAGGCAGGATTGGAGAATTCACAAAAGCTTCAGGACTGCCCTTCCAGAGAAGGGTGGCAGGACCAATTTAGTATATTTTGTGTGTTAATACAGGCCGTCCTCGACTTACGACCACACCTGAGTCCAAAATTTCTGCTGCTAAACGAGACATTTTTTACGTGAATGTCTATGGAGATTCTCAGTCTTCCAGGGTCACGGTTGTCTCCAAGGAGTTTTTATTCAGAAGGCAACAGGACTTTCTTGTTTTTTCTTTGAAGACATTTCGCTTCTCATCCCAGAAGCTTCTCTCAGCTCTGACTGGATGGTGGGGAATGGAAGGATTTATACTCCTTGCAGACCGCTGGTCATTTGCCTTCTTTTAGAGAGTCGTTGTGGCCACCTGGAAGTTTACCTGCGTCCTCAGGGTCACCTGAGTGGTGCAGATTGGTGTGGAGCCTTCTTGGCTACAGGATGTTTTTCTGCCCTGTGTCCTTTCACTTCCATTTGTGACCCTGAGAACACAGATCAATCTCCAGATGGCCTCAACGACTCTCTAAAAGAAGGCAAATGACCAGCTGTCTACAAGGAGTATAAATCCTTCCACTCCCCACCCTCCAGTCAGAGCTGAAGAAGCTTCTTGGATGAGAAGCGAAATGTCTTCAAAGAAAAACAAGAAAGTCCTGTTGCCTCCTGAAAAAGCATCTTTGGGACGCATTTTTCAAACCACGTAGCTCCCTCAAGGTGGGAAGATGTGGTGGAACAGGGTCTTAATGATGCTGGAACAGCTGGGCAGAACTGGTCTGCATGCCCATGGTTTGATCCCAGCTCCATGAGATGGGATGAGTTCCCACTGCTCACTCCCTGGTTCCTGCTCACTCAGCAGTTTGAAAGCATGGACATTGCAAATAGACAAACGGGTACCACGTTGGTGAGAAAAATCTGCCTGCGTTTGTGTGTGCATGGTGAGCAGAAGCCAGTGCTGGACCTGGCCAAATGCAAGGCAACAGACACAAGGCAAGGTGAGGAAAGACTGGTGGAGGTGTCCGGAAAAGCAACAACTGGTGCCTAGTCAGCTTGTGTAAGCTAGTTCACACCTTGTGCTGCACCAAGGCACACAAGTGCTGAATAGTGTTTAGGCTGTCAGTAGGACATTGTGCCTAGAATTTGTAGTTTTCCCTGACATTATATGCCATACATTAAGTAAAAAAATAAACAAATCCCTCACAAAGGGACTCTGGATGGTGTGGCATTAAAGTACAAGGGACAACCCTACTCCAGTGTTTTGGTTCTCACTGTGAGTAACTACGTTTTGAGGGACTTGTGAAAAAGAGGGGTCAGTCCAGTGGTGGGATTCAGCCGGTTTGCACCACTTCGGCAGAACCGGTAGCTAATTTTTTGTTGCCAAGGACTGGCGGAAGTGGCATCCACACAGAGAACCGGTTGTTTACCTATTTGAATCCCACCACTGGAAGGAAGGGGAAGGGGAAGGGGAAGGAAAGGAAAAGAAAGGAGGAAAAAGGAAAGGAAGAGAGAGAGGGGGGGGAGAGAGAGAGGTGGGATTCAGCCGGTTTGCATCACTTCGGCAGAACCGGTAGCTAATTTTTTGTTTCCCAGGCCCAGAATGGATTTCCGGAAGCGGCATTCAAACAGAGAACCAGTTGTTCACATATTTGAATCTCACCACTGCTCTAGATCAGTGGTTCTCAACCGTGGGTCGGGACCTCATTTGGGGTCGAACGACCATTTCACGGGGGTCGCCAAACAACGCAGTCCGCCATTTTCCCCCCCCCTTTTCCTTAGCTGTGCTACTCCGTTTTATTCTATTGGCTTTTGAAAGCCAATAGAATAGACTCTCTTGAATAGAGTCTAATTCTATTGGCTTTCAAAAGCCAATAGGAATTGTCCAGACTGTCTCTGCCCTGCTGAGCCCGCCAAAAGTCCCATTCTGCAAATGGTGCTGCACCAGTTGAGTAGTCCTCGACTTACGACCGGTTGAGTAGTCCTCAACTTATGACCGGTTGGGGGTCGCGGCATTAAAAAGGTTGAGAACCACTGTTCTAGATCATCTGTGGGAATGGAATGATTCCAGGCTGATTCCTCTCTTGGCTCCACTTCCAAGTTCTGCCTGTCTTTTTCCTACATCTTCCCTTTCCTGCCATCTTTTTCCAAGCTCAAGAGATCCAATATTCTAGATTTTTTTTTCCATAAAGAAACTAAGATAAAACAGTTAGCTGGGCTTCCATAGCGCTTCCATGATTATGGATCAGACTTCATACTTCTTTTGAAGGACAATTTTGAGGCCATCCACTTCAATCTCTTGTTCAACGCAGGAATCCAAACTGAAATAATCCAGAAGAGTGTAATCCTTTTTCCTTCAGCTCAAATGATCTATGAAATGCAACTCACAACATTCTGGGGGCGAAATCCATTTGAGCTTCCCTTTCAAGAAAGAAGCTTCAATTTTTTTAGAGAAATATCTTTTTGGAGACCCAAAAGTGAGATTTCCCACGAGAAATATTCCTTTCTACACGATTCTGTCATTTGCACCTCATAAATCATGAATGAAAGGGTTCACTTAAGAAATGCTCACTTTTTCTGTCTTTTTGAAATTGTTCCATCACTCCCCTAAAGGTCTTCTCTGTCATCCTCCTCATTTTCTTATTTTCCACAGTTTTTCTTAAACTTTTTTTTTTTTAAAAAAAATCCCGTGGATTTCTTTTAAGGTTAGTCTCTTCCCCACTTGGCTGAATGCTAGTAACTGTGAGAGGGATTTTGGAGTCCTAGCGGGCAATCACTCAAATATAAGGCAGCGGGATGGGGCAGTAGCTAAAAAAGCCAATGCAGTCGTGGGCTGCATTAATAGAGGGATAGAATAAAAAACACACAAAGTTCTAGTACCACTTTACAAAGCTTTAGTCAGACCACACTTGGAATAATACATCCAGTTCTGCTCACCACCGTATAAAAAAGACATTGAGATTCTGGAAAGAATGCAGAGAACAGCAACTAAGATGATTAGGAGGCTAAAATATACAAAGGGCGGTTGCAGGAATTGGGTATGGCTAGTCTAGTGAAAATAAGGACTAGGGGGTGACATGATAGCAGTCTTCCAATATCTGAGGGGCTCCTACAAAGACAAGGGGGTCAAACTATTTTCCAAAGCACCAAAAGGCCAGACAAGAAACAATGGATGGAAACTAACTAAGGAGAGAAGCAACCTAGAACAGAGAGGGCAAATCTTTTAGAGACCAAGTGCCCAAACTGCAACCCAAAACCCACTTATGCATCGTTGGGTGCTGGGTGGGTGTGGCCCATTGGCTGGGTGTGACCCACTGGGTGAGCGTGGCCATTGGGTGGATGTCACTGCGGTGGTAATGGCAGACTGGGTGGGACTAAAAAGTTCAAGCTATCAATTCCAACTTTGCGAGATCTTTTTTTTTCCTGCGAGAAGTTGAAATTGATTGATTGAACCTTTTTTTTTTTTGCACATGGCGGTGGAGGCCTAAAGCGAAAAGGTTTTATAAAACCCAGCTGAAGGCCTAGGACTGGGGCGATGGTGCGTGTGCCCACAGAGAGGGCTCTGAGTGCCGCCTCTGGCACCCGTGCCGTAGGTTCGCCACCACTGACCTAGAACTAAGGAGAAATTTCCTAACAGTGAGAACAATTAACCAATGAAACAGCTTGCCATCAGAAGTTATGGGTGCTCCATCACCAGAAGGCTTTCAGAAAGAGACTGTAAGAACAATTAATCAATTGCCTCCAGAAGTTCTAGGTGCTCCAACACTGGAGTTTTTAAGAAGAGATTGGACAACCGTTTGTCTGAAATGGAATAGGTGGGATTCAAATATGTGGACAATTGGTTCTCTGTGTGGATGCTGCTTCTGGAAGTCAGTTCTGGACCTGGGCAACAAAACGTTAGCTACCGGTTCTGCTGAACTGGTGCAAAGTGGCTGAATCCCACCACTGGTATTCCTGCTTGAGCAGGGGGTTGGACTAGAAGACCTCCAAGGTATCAGAAGGCAAGGCAAAACAAGAAACAATGGATAGAAACTAACCAAGGAGAAAAGCAACCTAGAACTAAGGAGAAATAACTTAACAGTGATAGCAATCAACCAGTGGAAAAGCTTGCCTGCAGAAGTTATGGTTATTCCATCACTGGAGGCTTTTAAACAGAGACTGGACAGTCATTTGACTGAAATGGCATAGGGTCTCTTGCTTGAGCAGGGGGTTGGACTAGATGACCTCTGAGATCCTTTCCAAGTCTATGGTTCTATGTTCTCTATTTCTGAGGCCTCCAAAGCAGAATTTTGCATCTTAGACACGAGCTTGAGAATTAAACGGCAGGAGAAGGAATGGGAACCAAATTGAATTATCAGACATCTTGCATTTGGCAACGCATTAATCGTGTGTTTTGTCTTCTCTAAATGACTCTGCTGTTGTAACACAATTATAGGAAGAAATGGACCTTTAAGACGTATTTTGAATTTAAAAATGCATTTAAAACCAGGCTCTGTTTCTCAAGTTCAGCCTGCTTTGGACTGGGTCAAGCAACTGGAGGAAAAGAGGCTGAGGCGATGGACGTCAATGGAGAATAGATCTGGCTAGCAACCAGGCAAATATAAATGTTGACATGGCTACCTTTAAGTTCCAATTGAATCAGCAGGAATCCCGTAGTTCCCAGGGAGGCGAATGTGATCGTAATGGGAACTTAAGTGTTCCAATTTTGCCTCCAAAGCCTTTTAATGTAATTCAATCAATCTGTTTAGCTTGAGTAAAACTCAGATTTATACCTGGCGCTGACAATGGGAAAGTTCAAACGCTGTTTAGTTTCACTGGGCTATTCGCCCTCCAGGATTTGTGTTTGTAATGGACAAACATTGGTGGCGCCCTGCAGAGCAAGGAGAACATAAGTTGGCTGGAAAATGAGATGCAAAGAAGTATGAGCGACAGAAGAGAATATTTGCAATTCAGGGTTGAACTGTGGTGTCTTTGGTGTTCTTTGAGCTTGGTGGTTTTTTTGCAGTTGTTTCATGACCCAACCACTGTAGGTAGCACCATGTAAGTGCTAGAAGGGAGTGGGGTTTGCAGGAAGGAAGAGGAGGAGGAGAAGGAGGAGGAGGAGGAGGAGGAGGAGGAAGAAGAAGAAGAAGAAGGAGAAGGAGAAGGAGAAGGAGAAGGAGAAAAAGATCTGTGGAGTCCTTGATGTTCTCTGACCTTGGTTGTTTTCTTGCAGACATTTCATAACTCTTTTATTATTTCTATTTTCTGTTTGTCTGTCTGTCTTCCTGCCTGCCTCTCTATCCTTCTATCCATATCTGTCTATCTATCTATCTATCTATCTATCTATCTATCTATCTATCTATCTATCTACTTACCTACCTACCTACCTATCTATCTTGTCTGTCCATGCATCTACCTACCTACCTACATCTATCTATCTATCTATCTGTCTGTCTGTCTGTCTGTCTATCTATCTATCTATCTATCTATCTATCTATCTATCTATCTATCTATCTATCTATCTATCTACTTACCTACCTACCTACCTATCTATCTTGTCTGTCCATGCATCTACCTACCTACCTACATCTATCTATCTATCTATCTATCTATCTATCTATCTATCTATCTATCTATCTATCTATCTATCTATCCTCTTGCTTTATTTTTTTTTTTAAATAACTAGATGTCGAATGTATCTAATACTCCTTCCTGCTTCTATTTTCTCCATAATAACAACCTTGTGAGGTGGACTGGACCGAAAGAAAGAGACTGGGTCAAAGACATCCAGCTGACTTTCATGGTTAAGGCCAGACTAGAACTCCCAGTCTCCTGGTGATGGGCCCAAAGTCACCTACCCAACTTTCATGGCTAAGGTGGGACTAGAATTCACCAGCTCCTGCCAATTGGGCCAAAGTCACCCAACTGACATTTGTGCCTAAAGGGGGACTAGAATTCCCAGTCTCCTGGTAATGGGTCCAAAGTCATCCAGCTGACTTTCATGGTTAAGGCCAGACTAGAACTCCCAGTCTCCTGGTGACTGGCCCAAAATCACCCAGCTGGCTTGCATGCCTAAGGCATGACTAGAACTCACCGTCTCCTGGTGATGGGCCCAAAGTCACCCAGCCAGCTTTCATCCCTAAGATGGGACTTTCTAGACCAGCGATTCTCAACCTTTCTAATGCCGTGACCCCATAATACAGTTCCCCATGTTGTGGTAACCCCCAAGTGGGTTGGCCACCAATGAGAGGGAGTAGGACAGCTAGGGAAAAGGGAAAAAAATGGCGGACAGCATGGTTTGGTGACCCCCGTGAAATGGTCATTCGACCCCAAATGGGGTCCCGACCCACAGGTTGAGAACCACTGGTCTAGACAGATGTTTTAACCACTAAACCAAATTTATTCAGTTAGCTGAATCAGTAATTCATCTGGTACCCTTCCTAAATCAGAGACGCCTTCTAATTATTGCATTCCATTGTTTTAGCAGAGCTTTGGATTGTCTGCACAGGTTCCCCTGTTCTCCACGAGAGTCTTCACATTTCCATGTTTGTTCCTGGTTGTATTAAAACTGAACCTAACTCAAATGACTCATCACAGAGCCTAAAGATTTAATTACAGGATGATCCTGGATAATGTTATGGGTAACCGATGTTGTGGGGTCCTTGGTGATCTCTCTGACAGCGAGAACAATCAACCAGTGGACCAAAAGCTGCCTTCAGAAGGAGGCTTTCACTGGAGGCTTTCATGAAGAGACCGGACTGCCATCTGTTAGAAATGGTGTAGGGTCTCCTGCTTGGGTGGGGGTGGGTTGGACAAGATGACCTACAAACTCCCTTCCAACTCTGTTATTCTGCATTCTGTATTCTATCCTTGTTTTTTTTTTTTCCCCTTGCAGACATTCCATTACCAAACTAGGTAACTGGGTTTTAACCTATATTGATTTCTCCCAAATGCGCCTCCGAACGATTTGCACAGAACGATTAACTTAGTCCATCAGCAACGTGCAGAATCCTATCAGTGCCTCCCTATTTTTCTTAGCAATTTGGCCATCGATATTGCAAATAGAGACGGCTTAGGGGGGGGGTGTCTCTGTCTGTGTAAATTCGCACCCAGTCAAGGATTTAGTCTCTAACTCTTGAGCGCAGAAGGTCTTCGAGTTTGGAGATCTGCTGGCAGCAAAATATCTCTCCGCGCTGCTCAAAACAGAAGTATGCCAAAGAGCAGAAACTGTGATTTATTGTTAGGTCAGAAGGACAGGAGATCCAAGGGCTCTTGATTCTGAATATCCAAGCATCCCCAGGCCAGAGGGGAAATTATTTGTCAGCATTCTATCCCCTTAAAGATGCTCATTAAAGGATGATTTTTGCAAGGATGCTGAGTGATTCACCCCTACGTCTGCTAAAAATAGAGATGTCAAAAATACCCCAGGCTTATTAGGGAGTTTTGCAACTGCTTTTTGCCGAGAGTCTCTTCGTGTCCTCATTTGTCTGCATCCCCTTCCTAATTCAAATGACCTCTTGGAAAGAAATTGCTTCGGCTTTCCAGGAAGACACGTGACTTCTTAGAAATCAAGCAGTAGGGCCCTTCCACCTCTATGATTCTATGTTGGCAGGAATTATTAAAAATAAAGTTATTTGCATGATCTAACCAGCTCGCTCTTCTTAAAAATGTCATTTCTCTCCCCCCCCCCAAATCCCTCCCTGCCTGTATATCTTCCAAATTATAAAGATAGGTATCCTCATTAAAACTTGTTCTCCTGTTTGACAGGCGAAGCTGGTCTCAGCTCTTGGTGATGGACGTAATATGACAGGTGACGGTGCCTCTGTCCGTGGTACTGAATCTCAATAAAATGTCTGTCATAGCCAAGTGTTGAAATAACCATTGCATCACTCTGCACTCTTGTTATCAGAAGAAGTCTGCAATGTATCTCCTGTTGGCTCGTAGATGGGGGAATGCTAAGAATTTTATTTATTTGTTTAAATATTAACTGTATGGCTGCTTGTCTCATTATCAAGTGACAGGCGAAATGAGGGGAAAACTGAAGGAAGTCCAGAGACCCTTTTACTGAGGGAGGAAAGTTACTTGTAGCTCAGGATGGAAATGAGAGGTTTTTGAGTTGGTGGTTTTCTTGCAGAAATATCATTACCTGACTAGGTCACATCAGGTTCTGGCACTGATGAGAAGAGGAAGAAGCAAAGATGAGAAGAAGGAGAAGAAGGAGAAGAAGGAGAAGAAGAAGAAGAAGAAGAAGAAGAAGAAGAAGAAGAAGAAGAAGAAGAAGAAGAAGAAGAAGAAGAAGAAGAAGAAGAAGAAGAAGAAGAAGAACAGGAGGAGGAGGAGGAGGAGGGAGGAGGAGGAGGAGGAGGAGGAGGAGGAGAAGGAGAAGGAGGAGGAGGAGGAGAAGGAGAAGGAGAAGGAGAAGAAGGAGGAGGAGGAGAAGGAGAATAAAAAGGAGGAGGAGGAGGAGGAAGAAGAAGGAGAAGGAGATGGAGATGGAGAAGGAGAAGAAGGAGGAGGAGGAAGAAGAAGAAGAGGAGGAGGAGGAGGAGGAGGAGGAAGAAGAAGAAGAAGAAGAAGAAGAAGAAGAAGAAGAAGAAGAAGAAGAAGAAGAAGAAGAAGAAGAAGAAGAAGAAGAAGAAGAAAGAGAAGAAGAAAACTTGGATGATTGACACTGATAATTAGCTATAGAGGCTGTAGACAGTATTTTATAACATGCCTACATTTTCAAATTATTATTCCATTTCGTAATCACATGGGCTTATTTCCTGCCTCAACTCATCTTACTTTTCATTACATCTATTGTTTTTTTATATATATCTAGGCCTGCCAACTGAGGAATTTAATGCACTCTTATTCTTGAAAAATGATGGCATAATTAGTCTTGAAGGTGTCACTTGTGGTGATCTGACTGCAACAATTATTCACCATTATTAATGATTATAGAACTTTCCTTTGGGGGAGAGGGGGAAGAGCCAAGTTCCTAGTCCTTAAGATTTTGGAGATACCATTTAAAAACGATACTCGTTTCATTCTGCTATTTTAGCCCTGTAATGAAACTGGCCGTAGCCAGGAAAATATATGCTATTTATACAGATATATCCTTAAAGTGCCATAAATGTTTGCTCTTGCATTAGGAGAGGATATATATCGGCTGGCAAAGACGGGAGAAAAGCTTGTGGCTTGGTGATTAAATCACTTCCTAGTATGTAAAACTACCCAGGTTCAAATCCCATAAAGGGTGTGGCTAACTAAAGAGAGCAGAATGAGCTCGAAATGGCCATCTTAGTCTCCCAATTTAATTCTTTAACTCTTTGTCAGAAAAAGAAATTTGGATATATATATATATATATATATATATATATATATATATATATATATATATATATATATTAACATAAAAATTGAGGAACGTAGTCTCCTGGGTGTATACATATTCAAAAGATAAAAACGAGCACCAGGAGGTAAAACAATTAAATGTTTAATAAATAAATAACCTAGCTTTCGATGGCTGTATTGCTGCCATCATTGTCAGGGTGTTAAAAGCCAGAGGGTGGGGGAGCTCGTTTATAAGCACAAACGCGCCTGCACACGGCTCATAGACCTCGTTATGGGGCCCAGTCGATTGATCCTTTCATCACTCATGTCAGAAGTATTTCTGAGTTCTAAGTTCTTGCAGCTGATTACTTCTCTGTTGCGTGCAGCTCCTAGGCTGGGAGGCGAGCATTCCATGTCACTACGCACTAGAGTAACATGGGTAACTGCAGACCGATCCTGCGAAGAAATCCCAGATCTGGCTATCTTCCTCCCCCGTGTCTGATGTGTCACTCTCAGGGGGCATGCTACCCCATGCGTGCTCCCATCTTCCCCTATAGCCCCCAACCCATCTTTTGAATATGTATACACCCAGGAGACTACGTTCCTCAATATATATATATATATATCCCAGAAGCACGAAGCCAAAAGCACCAGCCTGAAGATGACGAATGGGACTTCGTCGAAACGTTGCCAAGACACTTCCAATCGCAGAAAACCCAAATAACCAAAGACCTACATACAAACACCTGCGAAAACCTGTACATACACACACACACACACACACATGCACACACACATATATATACACATACATATACATACACACACAAATACACACACATACACACACATATATATATACATATACATATGCACATACATACATATACATACACACACACATATATACATATACATACACACATATATACATATATACACATATACATACACATACACATACATATACATACATATATATAAAATCTTATTTATTAGCCAGAACCTTATTATCTTGATTGTGTTTTTAATGGTCACCTTTTGGGGACCCAAGAAGGAAATTTAACTAATAAAATAGCATCGTGCAAAACGGTAAGGTTTATTTTTGCTCTCTGGCAGATGTGTGTTAAGCTCTTCTTTTTTTTTTTAATTAAAACACATCGTACTTAGAAATAAGTTTTTGTGCCACTGAAAGATTGGCCTTCATTAGAGGCCCGTTACTTGAAATACGCCATTCATCACCAAGGGGATAATTTCCTGTAAATATATTGTATTTTTTCTCCCCCCAAGCGATGCTAGGAATAATGTTTCAAATTCTCCGCTCACATCTAGTTACGATGTAATTGATAACCACATGGTCATTTTTTTTTTTGCATTCCTTCATCTTCCTGTTGCCTTTCCCTTCCTCTCTCCTTCGTTGTAGTGACCTCTTGGTCTTCCTTGACTTACGACTGCAATTTAGCCCAACGTTTCTGTTGCTAAGCGAGACAGTTGTTTAAATGAGTTTTGCCTCCTTTTACGACCTTTCTGGTCTCGGCTGTTAAGTGAATCACTGCAGTTGTGAAGTTAGTGACACGGTCATTAAGTGGAACCTGGCTCCCCCATCGACTCGGCTTGTCAGAAGATCGCAAAAGGGGATCACGTGACCCTCCGGGATGCTGCGACCATTGTAAATACAAGTCAGTTGCCATTTGTCTGAATTTTGATCACATCATCCTGGAGATGCTGCAAGGGTTGTTAAGTGTGAAAAATGGTCCTAAGTCATTTTTTTCAATATTGTTGTAACTTCCAATAAATGGTTGTAAGTCAAGGACTTACACAACTTGTATACAACTTACAACCAGTACTTTAATGGCAAAAGAAAATGCCCATTTGGGAGAGTGGAATTTGTCAGGGTAATGATTTAAAGGCTAACCACCTGATGTAATGTAATGTAAGGTGGATGACGCAATGATAGGAATGACTCAGCAGGGTCTGTGTCTCCTTAAGAGCAAGCAGGGTCTGTATCCCTTTAAGAGCCTGAGTATAAAAGGGAAGGCTTTTGCTGGAATCTCTCTCTCTCTCTCTCTCTCTCTCTCTCTCTCTCTCTTCCGTTTCCTGCTGTAATTGTGGTTTGTTGGATCCTTCTGTATTAGCATGTGTATGTATATTGTTCCTGGTGTATGATATTGTAGATAGTGTAAGATAAACCACCATTTAATGCAAACCAATGTTTACTGTGTTTACTCCTGGGTTATCTCAGCGCAGTAAGACTGTGCATGCTCTGATGGAATTGAACTTATGACTGTGAGATTTGCTTAACTACTGCCATAAAAATGGGTTAAAAGAGTCAGGTGGTGCCTCGACATGAGCAGAATGATTTATGACAGGAATTCCAGTCCTAACTGTGGTTGTAAGTTGAGGACTATGTGTAATCAATAGGAGCCCCTTTCAAAGAGAGCTGAAACACATTAATTTGGCCACAAGGACCAAGACCATTTTTATTATAATACATTTACCATAAATCAAACAAACCCCAGTTTGTTTTTTACTTCCCAAACATGTTTCCACGCACATTAGTTAGTTCACTAGAGAAGGTGAGATATCAAATAGGGGTTTTTTGCCTTAAATTCTTTCAGAATTGTAAACTTGGTAAGCTACCTGAATTTGGATCTGCTTGGTTTAGAACAGTGGTTCTCAACCTTTTTAATGCTGCGACCCCCAACCTGTCGTAAGTCGAGGACTACTCAACCTGTCGTAAGTCGAGGACTACTCAACTGGTGCAGCACCGTTTGCAGAATGGGACTTTTGGCGGGCTCAGCAGGGCAGAGACAGCCTGGACAATTCCTATTGGCTTTTGAAAGCCAATAGAATTAGACTCTATTCAAGAGAGTCTATTCTATTGGCTTTCAAAAGCCAATAGAATAAAAGGGAGTAGCACAGCTAAGGAAAAGGGGGAAAAAATGGCGGACTGCATTGTTTGGCGACCCCCCTGAAATGGTCGTTTGACCCCAAATGGGGTCCCGACCCACAGGCTGAGAACCACTGGTTTAGAACATTGAATAAAGGAATTGGAAGGGACCTTGGAGGTGTTCTAGTCCAACCCCTTGCTGAAGCAGGAGACCCTATACAATTTCATACAAGTGGCTATCCAGTCTCTTCTTAAAAACCTCCAGTGATGGACCACCCATAACATCTGGAGGGAAGCAATTTCACTGTTTGTTCTCACTGTCCTCCTTATTTACAGGTTGCTTCTCTCCTTGATTAATTTCCATCCGTTGCTTCTTGTCCTGCCTTTCAGGCGCTTTGGAGAATAGCTTGACTCCCTCTTCTTTGGGGCAGCCCCTGAGATATTGGAACAGTGCTATTATGTCACCTCTGGTCCTTCTTTTCATTAGACTGGACATACTGTTCCTTATATGTTTTAACCTCCAGTACCCTAATCATCTTTGTTGCTCTTCTCTGTACTCTTTCTAGAGTCTCAATATCTTTTTTACATCGCAGTGACCAAAACTGGATGCAGGATTCCAAGTGTGGCCTTACCAAGGCCTTGTAAAACGGTATTAATCCTTCACGTGATCTTGATTCTATCCTTCTATTAATGCAGCCTAGAACTGTGTTGGCTGTTTTGGCAGTTGCAGCCCACGGCTGGCTCGTATTCAAGCAATTGTCCACTAGGATTCCGAGAATCCCTCTCGCAGTATCTGGCATTAAGCCATGGTTGAGCTATGGTTTATTTTAGTTAGTTTTGGGAAAGCCATGGATGTCGGGAGAGAAAGAAGCAAGGCTTAGAATATGATGAAAGTTCAGACTGTTGGGTGTATGTGTTTTTCCTTTTTACTGGAAGAAAGTGAAACAAGAACAAGGAACATCACATTTTTTTTTTTTTAAATTCACATCCACTATACTGGAAATTATCTCTGGCTTTCCTAATTTTGGAACTGATCAACTTCTCTCTTTTTCTTGTATCTCGCCTATAAAGAAAACCACTAAGGTGAACATTGCTGGGTGGGATCAATGATCAGCTGAACATGTGCCAGCAATCTGAGACAATTTCTAGAAGGCCTGTATAGTACTGATGGTGTTAGAAGAAGCATTTTAGAAAAAAAAAAGTATGAAGTTCCAATAGAAGAGAATATTTGTAGTTCAGGCTGAACAGTGGGGTCCTTGATACTCTTTTTGCAGATGTTTCATGGCCCAACTAGGTGACATCATTAGTGCAAACCCCACTCCCTTCTAGCACTGATGATGTTACCTAGTTGGGTAATTAAATGTCTTCAAGAAAACAAACAAGAGAGCACCAAGAACCCCAGAGAGCACCAAGGACCCCACATTCCTCCTCCTCCTCCTCCTCCTCCTCACAAACCCCACTCCTTTCTAGCACTGATGAAGTTACCTAGTTGGGTAATGAAATGTCTTCAAGAAAACAATGAAGCTCAGAGAGCACCAAGGACCCTCCAGTCGTCGTCGTCATCATCCTCCTCTTCTTTCTCCTCCTCCTCCTCCTCCTCCTCCTCCTCCTCCTCCTCTCCACAAACTCCACTCCCTTCTAGCACTGATGAAGTTACCTAGTTGGGTAATGCAATGTCTTCAAGAAAACAATGAAGCTCAGAGAGCACCAAGGACCCCACAGTCCTCCTCCTCCTTCTCCTCCTCTCCACAAACCACCCTCTCTTGTAGCACTGATGATGTTACCCAGTTGGGTCATGAAACATCCGGAAGAAAACAACCAATCTCCGAGAACACCAAAGTCCTCCCCCTCCTGCTCTTCACAACCATCACTCTCTTCTAGCCCTGATGATGTTACCTAGTGAGGTCACGAAACGTCCACAAGAAAACCACCCAGCTCAGAGAGCACCACGGACCTGACCTTTGACACTCCTGAGTTTCAAATAATCCCAGCTGTTGCCCCTGCTTTGATGCTTCCTCATAAACAGGCTAGGTTAGTTCTCCGCAAAGATGGCTTGCAACATTAAGTAACAGGGTTGATGCTGGAGAGGAAATCTATAAAAGTTTTTTGTTTTTTTTTGGTCTCTGATGCAGAATTGAGAGGAGGGAAAAAAAAATTGCCGGCGGATCGAAAGAGACGTTCCTGCAGCCCATCGTGCACCTTTGTCTGGCTAATAATAGCAGAACACTCAAGAGGCTTCTTAGAGAGGCAGCCATGCTATTTTTTCTCTTTGATATAGAGGTTATTAATGGCTTTCTCTCCCCCACTTCACCTGTTGCTCTCCTTTGCTTTCTTTTGAGCCAAGAACCCACTAGGAAAAAAAACAACCCAAAACTCCTCATTGGGCAGAAGTTGGAGGGGAAAAAAAAAAAACCCCAGAAGGACAAAGATGGCCATTGAAGGAAAGAAAAGAGAACCTGCGGAAACTGCAACGCCAACAGCTTGTTCCGGTCCTCTGATTAAAAGAAAGACCATTCAAACATTCCACTCGTTAATAAACCCAGCTCTGCCAAATATTGATAATTTATTCAAATTGTAGGTCTGGGTTTTGGGAGAGCAGATGGTCCTCGGGCGGGACCTGTCACCAAATGATTTCCAGAGGAACCCAATTATTCTTGGCGAAGTCATTAAAAAAAAGAAGCAGGCTCCCCTTTGGCGTCCTGGCACATTCTCGTACTTCCTCAGCTGTTCGAGGACACTTTCCACTTTGGAAACAACCCTTCTGAACTTCTTCTGCGTCGGAGAGTCCTGCTTTAGATTCTGAGAGGAGAAAATCTTTGCAGCTCAGGATTGAACCGTGGGGTCCTGGATGCTCTCCGAGCTTGGCGGTTTTCTTGCAGACGTTTCATCACCCAACTAGGGGACATCATCAGTGCTGGAAGGAAGTGGGGTTTGTTGAGAGAAGGAGGAGGAGGAGCTCATTGAGGTTGGTTTCATTACCCAACCAGGCAACATCATCAGTGCTAGAAGGAGATGGGGTTTGTTGAGAAGAAGAGGAGGAGGAGGAGGAGGAAGAGGACGACGACTGTGGGGTACTTGGTGCTCTCTGAGCTTCGTGGTTTTCTTGCAGATGTTTCATCACCCAACTAGGGGACATCATCAGTGCTAGAAGGAAGTGGGGTTTGTTGAGAGGAGGAGGAAGAGGAGGAGGAGGAGAAGGAGGAGGAGGAGGAGGAGGAGGAGGGGTGATGATTATAGGGTCCTTGATGCTCTCTGAGCTTGACTGTTTTCTTGCAGACATTTCATCACCCAACTAGGGGAGATCATCAGTGCTAGAAGGAAGTGGGGTTTGTTGAGAGGAGGAGGAGGAGGAGGAGGAGGAAGAGGAAGAGGAGGAGGAGGAGGAGGAGGAGGAGGGGTGATGATTATAGGGTCCTTGGTGCTCTCTGAGCTTGGCTGTTTTCTTGCAGACGTTTCATCACCCAACTAGGGGACATCATCAGTGCTAGAAGGAAGTGGGTTTTGTTGGGAGGAGGAGGAGCTCTTTGAGGCTGGTTGTTTTCTTGCAGACGTTTCATCACCCAACTAGGGAACATCATCAGTGATAGGAGGAGAAGCAGCAGCAGCAGCAGCAGCTAGGTTGTTTTCTTGCAGACCTTTCATCACCCATTTCATCACCCAACTAGGGAACCTCATCAGTGATGGCTGGGGAATTCTGGGAGTTGAAGTCCACGCATCTTAAAGTTCCTAAGGTTGGGAAACACTGTTGTGGGTGCTTCATCACTGGAGGTTTTAAAGAAGAGACTGGACAGCCACTTGGCTGCTTGAGGTTCTCCTGCTTGAGCAGGGGGCTGGACTAGAAGACCTCCAAGGTCCCTTCGAGCTCTGTTCTGACTGAACCAGTGCCTCGCTTATCCATGGAAACATTGGCCTCCTTTGTGCTCGTACGTCAAGGACTAGCAATATTTCTTCCACCTTCGGGTTAAAGTGGAATTTTTCATCATTTTGTGCCTCGCATTCCACCAGCCTCGGCTTCCGTTCCAGCTTTCTCCTCCCTCCTTGATGAATGAAGCTGGTGTCACTCTGAGCAAAGGAATATTTCTTTGCAATAATGACCAGATGGTAACAAGGCTCAGATCTAAATTAAAACATGCATGATAAATGCCAAGAAAACACCGAAAGACAAAAACCTCAACCTGGAGTGAAAGTCTCTATAAATCTTGTCTCCCCTGAAAGCCACAGGGCTCCTAATGGGAATTAAATTATTAAGAAACACCGCAAGGTGAATACGAATAATGCTTCTCCTTACGACCGACGCGGGATGTTTTTTTTTTTTCTGTGTGACTTTATTTATTTAAAAAAAATAAATAAAGGGCAGTCCAAATGGGCCGTTTATCCAATGGGCATGCAAACGGTCCACAAATGAGGGTGATCCTCGACATGTGACCTCAACTGAGCTCAAAATTTCCATTGCTAAGTGAGACATTTGTAAAGCGAGTTTTGCCCCATTTTATGACCTTTCCTTGCCACAATTGTTAAGTGAATCACTGCAATTGTTAAGTTAGTAACGTTGTCAATAGTCCAACTGGCAAATCCAACAAAAAGAGTCCTTAGAACAATATATTGATAGATATATAGATAGATGATTAGATATAGATATAGATAATAATAATAATAATAATAATAATAATAATAGCCATGTCCTGATAAATAATAATAATAATAATAATTATTATTATTATTATTATTATTATTATTATTACTACCTGCGACGATATCTGTAATACCATCAAACATCCACATCTGCCTATCCCAGGTCCTGGGTAAGGACTCGATAGGTAG
>NW_024097521.1:52500-85392 GCF_016545835.1 Crotalus tigris
TGAAGCATCACTTGAACACCTCTACATTGACCGATTCACCATCGGTCAATTGCAAAAGGCAGCTTTGCTCGGAAAAGCTGACATCCTGAGACCACACCTTTCATATCATTTAATTATTTAATTTAATAGTACAAAACAACAACCTCTGCCTACCCCAAGTAATTTAATATGATTAAATAACCACACCTGCCTACCCCAAATCCTTGGCAAAGACTCAACAGGTGGACCAAAACGCCAAATCCAGTCAAAACATCTGGCTGACTGCGCAAGTCTCTATAATAGGATTAACCAATAAAGGTTAGTAAATAGGATCTCAGCAGCTCATTAGCCAAGGTTTCACTGAAGCTCGGACACTTCCAACTGAATTATAAAAAGCCAATGTTGTATTTGCTTATCAAAAAAAAAAAACAAATATTGTGAACAGCTTTCTGATGAACTCTGATTACTGTAATTTCAGAAAGAAGAACTCAAAATGCAGAGCACTATTTGCAACATAAAGCTGTTACTTAAAAAGCCAACACAATCCTAGGCTGCATTAGCAGAGGGATAGAATCAAGATCACGTGAAGTATTAATACCACGTTACAATGCCTTGGTAAGGCCACATTTGGAATACTGCATCCAGTTTTGGTCGCCACGACATAAAAAACATGCTGAGACTCTAGAAAGAGTGCAGAGAAGAGCAACAAAGATGATCAGGAGACTGGAGGCTAAAACATACAAAGAATTCCTTCAGTTGCAGAAATGGAATATATCTAGTTTAATGGAGACAAGGACTGGGAAGGACATGATAATCTTCCAATATTGGAGGGACTGCCAAAAAGAAGTGTGTGTGTGTGTGTGTGTGTGTGTGTGTGAATCAATCTATTCTCCAAAGTACTTGAAGGCAGGAGAAGAAGCAAAGGATGGAAATTAATCAAGGAGAGAACCAACCTCTGCTGTTTGGCTGCATTAACAGAGGCATAAAATCTAGATCACGTGAAGTGTTAATACAACTTTACAATGCCTTGATAAGGCCACCCTTGGAATACTGCAACCAGTTTTGGTCACCACAATGTAAAAAAGATGCTAAGACTCTAGAAAGTGTGCAGAAAAGAGCAACAGAGATAATCAGTGGACTGGAGGCTAAAACATATCAAGAACAGTTGCTGGAATTGGGCATGTCTAGTTTAAAGAAGAGAAGGACTAGAGATGACAGGATAGTGTTCCAATATCTTTCTTTGCCCCCAAGAAGAGGGAGTCAAGCTATTCTCCAAAGCACCTGAAGGCAGGACAAGAAGCAACGGATGGAAACTAATCAAGGAGAGAAGAAACCTGGCACTAAGGAGAAATTTCCTGACAGAACAATTAACCAGTGGAACGACTTGCCTCTAGAAGTTGTGGGTGCTCCAACACTGTAGGTTTTTAAGAAAAGACTGGACAGCGACTTTTATGCAATGGTACAGAGTTTCCTGCTTGAGCAGGGGGTTAGACTAGAAGACCTCCAAGGTCCCTTCCAACTCTGTTCTCTTATAGGGGAGTGGAGGCTAAAGCATATAACGAAAGGCTGCTGGAATTGGGTATGTCTAGTTTAATGAAGAGAAGGACCAGGGGTGACATAATAGCAGCCTTCCAATATCTCAGGGATTGCCCCAAAGAAGAGGGAGTCAAGCTATTCTCCAAAGCACCTCAAGACAGGACAAGAAGCAACGGATGGAAACTGATCAAGGAGAGAAGCAACCTAGAACTAAGGATAAACTTCCTGACAGTGAGAACAATTAACCAGTGGAACAACCTGCCTCCAGAAGCGGTGAATGCTCCAACACTGGAAGTTTTTAAGAAGAGACTGAACAGCCATTTGTCTGAAATGGTATAGGGTTTTCCTGCCTGAGCAGGGGGTTGGACTAGATGACCTCCAAGGTTCCTTCCAACTTTATTATTATTATTATTATTATTATTATTATTATTATTATTATTATGGATCATCGCACAGTCAGCCAGATTTTCAGACTGGATTTGGCATTTTGTCTACCTATCGAGTCCTTACCCAGGACCTGGGATAGGCAGATGTGGATGTTTGATGGTATTACAGATATCGTCGCAGGATGGAAGCAGTTCCTAATAAGGCTGCCTTTTGCAATTGACTAATAGCGAATTTGTCAATGACAATGGTGTTCAAGTGGTGCTCCAGTTGTTTTGGGATTGCACCCAAGGAGCCTATTACTATTGGTACTACCCTTGCTTGCTTTTGCCACAGTCTTTCTATTTCTATTTGAGGTCTTTGTATTTTGTTGTTGTTGTTGTTGTTGTTGTTGTTGTTGTTATTATTATTATTATTATTATTATTATTATTATTATTATTACAATAAAACTGTTCTGTGCTAAATAATTCACACTGGTAAAGCTTTCAGTCCTGGGTCTCTTGTTTCACCCCCACTGCTTCCTAGGCTCAGTGACCAGCTCAGGGCTATGTAGTCCTAGCTGGCTGATGGGTTTCTGCAACATTGCTTGTCTACTCAGCCCCAAATTTGGCCTGAAGTGAAACGTGTGGCTTGCGAATCAGAACAATAATTTCTGCTTGAGGAAATCTCTCTCCAGATTTCCAGGAAGACGGCAAAGGATGGCAGAATTAGCAAGGAGCAGAAGGTGCTGGATCGCCTAAGGTGGGCTGAATTCTGCCTAAAGCAAGACAGGCGGGATGTTCAGAGCAGAGGCAAAAACATCCGTGGCCATTTGAGGTAGGGGCGAGAATAATTGGGAAGTCCCGTTTCCCCTACAGGGATGGCTGGAGAGACACTTTTAAGACTCTGATCTCTAGAATGTTTTAGTGGCCAAAGCTCAGAAGACAATGTACATATCAAGGAATGGATAGAAGAGAATCTACGTAGCTCAGTGTTGAAATGCCCAGTTCTTTGTGCTCTCTGAGCTGGGCTGTTTTCTTGCAGGCATTTCATTTTCTCATCAGCAATATAAGAAGTCCTTCCTCTCCCTTCTTTTTTTCCCCCTTCTCCTCTCCCTTTTTCTCCTCCTTCTCCTTTCCTTTCCCCTCCTCTCCTTTCCCCTTCCCCTTCCTCTTCTCCTTTCCTCGCCTTCTCCTTCTCCTCCCTCTCCTTGCCTTTCCCCTCCTTCTCTCCTCCTCCTCTCTCTCCTTTCCCCTCCTTCTCTCCTTCTTGTCCTCCTTCTCCTCTCCTCCTCCTCCTTTCCCTGCCTTCTCCTCCCTCTCCTTGCCTTTCCCTTCCTTCTCTCCTCCTTCTCCTCCTTCTCTCTCTCCTTCCCTCTCCCCTCTTTCTCTCCTTCTTCTCCTTCTCCTTCTCCTCCTTCTCCTTTTCTCGCCCTCCTTCCTCCCCTTTCCTTTTCCCTCCTTCTCTCCTTCTTCTCCTCTCTTTCCTTCCCTCTCCCCTCCTTCTCTCCTCCTCCTCCTCCTTTCCCCACCTTCTCCTTCTCCTCCCTCTCTTTGCCTTTCCCCTCCTTCTCTCCTTCTCCTTCCCTTTCCCCTCCTTCCCTTTCTCCTTCTCCTTCTCCTCCTCTCCTTTCCCCTTCCCCTTCCCCTTCTCCTTTCCTTGCCTTCTCCTTCTCCTCCCTCTCCTTGCCTTTCCCCTCTTTCTCTCCTCCTCCTCTCTCCTTTCCCCTCCTTCTCTCCTTCTTCTCCTCCTCCTTCTCTCCTCCTCCTCCTTTCCCCGCCTTCTCCTCCCTCTCCTTGCCTTTCCCTTCCTTCTCCTCCTCCTCTCTCTCCTTCCCTCTCCCCTCTTTCTCTCCTTCTTCTCCTTCTCCTCCTCCTTCTCCTTTTCCTGCCTTCTCCTTCCTCTCCTTTCCTTTCCCCTCCTTCTCTCCTTCTTCTCCTCTCTCTCCTTCCCTCTCCCCTCCTTCTCTCCTCCTCCTCCTTTCCCCGCCTTCTCCTCCCTCTCTTTGCCTTTCCCCTCCTTCCCTTTCTCCTTCTCCTCCTCTCCTTTCCCCTTCCCCTTCCCCTCCCACTTCTCCTTTTCCCACCTTCTCCTTCCTCTCCTTTCCTTTCCCTTCCTTCTCTCCTTCTCCTCCTTCTCCTCTCCTTCCCTCTCCCTTCCTTCCCTTCTCCTCCTCCTTCTCCTTTCCCCCGCCATCTCCTTCTCCTCCCTCTCCTTCCCTCTCCACTCCTTCTCTCCTTCTTCTCCTCTCTCTCCTTCCCTCTCCCCTCCTTCTCTCCTCCTCCTCCTTTCCCCGCCTTCTCCTCCCTCTCTTTGCCTTTCCCCTCCTTCCCTTTCTCCTTCTCCTCCTCTCCTTTCCCCTTCCCCTTCCCCTCCCACTTCTCCTTTTCCCACCTTCTCCTTCCTCTCCTTTCCTTTCCCTTCCTTCTCTCCTTCTCCTCCTTCTCCTCTCCTTCCCTCTCCCTTCCTTCCCTTCTCCTCCTCCTTCTCCTTTCCCCCGCCATCTCCTTCTCCTCCCTCTCCTTCCCTCTCCACTCCTTCTCTCCTTCTTCTCCTCTCTCTCCTTCCCTCTCCCCTCCTTCTCTCCTTCTCTTCCTGCTCCTCCTCCTCCTCCTCCTTTCCCCGTCTTCTCCTTCTCCTGCCTCTCCTTCCCTTTCCCCTCCTGCTCACCTCCTCCTCCTCCTCCTCTTCTTCTCGTCCCCCTCCTCCTCCTTCTTCTCCTTCTGCTCTTCCTTCATCCCTTCCCCCTCCCCATCCCCCCTTTCCATCCCTTTCTTCTCCTTCTTTCTCCTCTTCTTCCCTTTCCCCTTCCCCCATTCCTCCTTCTTCTCTCATCCAATGCACGTTGCTGCTATGTCAGCGCATCGATATGGCCCACAAAGAGTGTTGGTTAGATTGAGTACACCTAGGTCTAGCGGGGTGTAATTTGATCACCTCATAACAAAGTTTGATATCTAGGGATGTTAGGTGCTGTAAGCGTATAAACCCAATTACTCTCTCCCAGATTAATGCACAACATCTGCTGGACACAATTTTCCGAATGGAGGCTGGCCGTCTACAGGCTGGTTAGAGGCGGGCTCGCTCTTCCAATCTGGCAAAGCTATGATTTAGAGTAGAAGAAAGTAATCTGGGCTGTTCCTCTGGCCATCCTCTCTCAGCCCCATAATAGTCTCATTTAGGACAAACACATACACACATACAGAGACAGAGAGTCAGAGACAGAGAGAGACACAGAGAGAGAGAGACAGAGAGGGAGAGAGAGAGAGAGAGAGAGAGAGAGAGAGAGAGAGAGAGAGAGAGAGAGAAGGAGAGAGACACTCAGCAAGCCTCACATAGAGCATGGTAACAACTATAGCTAAGGCTAAATAACAGAATAACAGAGCTGGCCTGGCTGAGGAATCCTGGGAGTTGAAGTCCACAAGTCACAAAAGGGCCAAGTTTGAAGACCCCTGCCCTATACCATTTCAGACAAATAACTGTCCCATCTCTTCTTAAAACCCTCCAGTGGAGGCAAAAACCTCGGGAGGCAAGCTGTTCTACTAATTAATTAACAGAGTAGCAGAATAATAGAATTGGAAGGGACAGCATTGGAGATCATCTAGTCCAACCCCTCTGCTCAAGCAGGAGACGTTCTACCATTTTGGAGAAATGGTTGTCCCAGTCTCTTGTTGAAAGCCTTCGGTGATGGAGCACCCACAACCTAAAAATCAAGTTATTCCATTGAGTTCATTTGTCAGGGCTGACTCACTAAGCAACCAGACCATAGAATGGAGGTCTTCTAGTCCAGCCTCCTGCTGAAGAAAGAAAGAAAGAAAGAAAGAAAGAAAGAAAGAAAGAAAGAAAGAAAGAAAGAAAGACAGAGAGAAAGGGAAAGAAAGTAACAGGAACAAAGAGAAAAAAGAAAGAAGGAAGAAGAGAAGGAAGGGAAAAACAAAGAAAGAAAGAAAGAAAGAAAGAAAGGAAGGAAGGAAGACAAAGGAAGGAAGGAAGACAGAGAGAAAGAAAGAGAAAGAAAGAAACAGGAAGAAAGAAAGAAAAAAGAAAAAAGGAGGAAGAGAAGGAAGGGAAAAAACAGAAAGAAAAAACAAAAACAAAGCCAGATAGAAAAAGAATGAAGAAGAAGAAAAAGAGGAGGAAGGAAGGAAGGAAGGAAGGAAGCAAGCAAGCAAGGAAGGAAAAGAGACAGACAGAAGGAAAGAAACAAGGTGAAAGAAAGAAGAATAAAGAAAATCAGACCAAGAGGAGAGGGAAAGAAAAAACGGACAACTAATAACGTTGGAGAAAACTATAGACATGACCTAAATAGCTTTGCCATACATAATAATCTTGCAATTTTAAGGTCCAATAACTCGGAGACCTCTGGGGTTAGAAGCAAATGTTACGTATATTCTCCCTAGAAATGGCCAGAAACCTCCTTGGTTTTGCAAGCCTACAGTTCTAAACTGTTCAAGGGCTTGGTGTCGGCCCTCGGATCATTTCTGAAGCCGATTCAAAGCTTTCCAATCTGCTTTTGGGGGCTGGGGTGTAATTGGGTAGCTGTGAAAGAATCAGGGAACTTTCTCTATTTCTAAGTGGTTATTTGCAGGAGATGTTAAAGGTTCCTGCTTCTCCCAACAGGAGCAAAATGTATTTATTCTGCATTCTTGGCTTGACACACAGCCATAGAATAGAATAGAGCTGGAAGGGAACTTGGAGGTCTTCTAGTTCAACCCCCTGCTCAAGCGGGATACCTTCTACCATTTCAGACAAGTGGCTGTCATAGACCCATTCCCTTAATGGCCGGCTGGTCAGATTCTTGTAGAGAGCTGAAGCTTGCAGTAAGTCTTCATGCTCATTTTGAAGTGACTGAATCTTTGCAGAATAACAGAGTTGGAAGGGACCTTGTAGGCCAGCGGTTCTCAACCTGTGGGTCGCGACCCCATTTGGGGTCGAATGACCATTTCATGGGGGTCGCCAAACAACACGATCCACCATTTTTTTCCTCAGCTGGCGGCACTACACATGTGCGCCGCCACCGCGCATACACGCCGCGTATGGGGGCGCCACCGCACATGCACGCCGCGCATGGGGGCGGTGCATGTGCGGCGCGTCCTTATGACCGGGGTCGCCAGTATAAAAAGGTTGAGAACCACTGTTATAGGTCATCTAGTCCAACCCCCTGCTCAGGCAGGAGACCCTTATACCATTTCTGACAAGTGGCTATCCAATGTTTTCTTAAAAACATCCAGTGATGGAGGCACCCACAACTTCTGGAGGCAAACTGTTCCACTGGCTATTTATTCTCCCTGGTGGGAAGTTTCTCCTTAATTCCAGGTTGCTTCTCTTGATTGTTTCTTGTCTTGCCTTTTGGTGCTTTGGAAAATATGTCGACCCCTCCTCTTCTTTGTGGCACTCCCTCAAATACTAGAATACTGCTATCATGTCCCCCCCTCCCCGTGTTTCTTTTCTCTAGATTGGCCATACCCAATTCTTGAGGGCAATAGAAGAAGGGGACGACAGAGAATGAGATGGCTGGATGGAGTCACTGAAGCAGTAGGCGTGAACTTAAATGGACTCCAGAAGATGGTAGAGGACAGGAAGACCTGGAGGAATGTTGTCCATGGGGTCGCGATGGGTCGGACACGACTTCGCAATTAACAACAACAACAGCAATTCTTGCAACCGTTCTTCATAGGTTTTTGTCTCTGAGTCCTTAATCATCTTAGTTGCTCTCTCTGCACTTTTTTTTCCCAAAGACTCAACATCTTTTTTTTAATGTTTTATTGATTTTCTAATTTTACATTCAAGTATTTAAAAAGCAATGTGGCAGCTCAGTTAATCGATAATTCAATGACATACAAGTATCTTTAGTATCAATCTCAAACTACCACATTAAATATTTCCTCTCTTTTCTCCTTAGTATTTACTGTCTCATGTTTAAGCTAATACAATCCTTATTATATCAATTACGTAAAAATAACATTCTTACATTTATCAATAATTTTTATACGTATCCTGATTATTTTAACATTCAGTCTTTATAGACAATCAATGTACTAATTAGTTTTTCTCAATTTTTAGTTTCCCATCTTTTTTTTTTTTTTCTATTTGAGCAGGGAGATGGATTAAAAGACCTCTAAGGTCCGTTACAACTCTGTCATTCTGTTATTCACCTTCACTCTATTAGTATACCATAATAATAATAATAATAATAATAATAATAATAATAATAATAATAATAATAATAATAATACAAATACTTGGGTATCCTTCAAGCTGACAACATCAAGCACACTGAAGTCAAGAAAAAGATTAGAGGTGAATACATCAAGAGAGTGAAGAAGATCTTAAAGTCCAAACTCAATGGAGGAAATACCATAAAGGCAATCAACACCTGGGCAATCCAGTCATTAGGTACACAGCTGGAATAGTGGACTGGACTCAAGCAGAACTAAAAGCAATGGATAGGCAGACCAGAAAAATAATGACAATGAATCATGCCCTTCATCCACGCAGTGACATTGATAGACTTTATCTACCAAGGCAAATAGGTGGGCGTGGAATGCTACAAGTACATCAGATGGTTGAAGAAGAAAAAATGGCTTTGGAAGAATATCTGAAGAACAATGATGAAGATGCACTGAAATTAGTATATCAGGAAGGTTTACTAACTACTGGAGAGACCAAACTGGCCTACAAGAAAGACCAAATGAAGAACAGAATAGAGGCATGGGAAGACAAAGCACTACATGGCCAATACATGAAAAAAATAGCTGGGAAAGCAGATAATAATAAAACCTGGCAATGGCTAAGAGCAGGAAAATTGAAGAAAGAGACCGAGGGACTAATTCTGGCTGCACAAGACCAAGCCTTAAGGACAAATGCATACAAAGTCAAAATTGAGAAGACAGCAACAGACAGTAAGTGCCGCCTATGCAAAGAAGCTGAAGAAACAGTGGACCACTTGGTAAGCTGTTGCAAGAAGATTGCACAAACTGATTACAAGCAGCGGCATGACAAAGTAGCAACAATGGTGCATTGGAAGATCTGCAAAAAATATCATTTGCCTGTAAGCAAAAACTGGTGGGATCATAAAATAGAGAAAGTCATAGAAAATGATAAAATTAAACTGCTCTGGGACTTCAGAATTTAAACAGACAAGCACCTGCAACATAACACCCCAGACTTAACAATTGTTGATAAGAAAGACAAAAAAATCTGGATAGTGGACGTGGCAGTGCCTGGAGATAGCAGAACAGACGAGAAAGAACTGGAGAAGATAACAAAATACAAAGACCTACAAATAGAAATAGAAAGACTGTGGCAAAAGCAAGCAAGGATAGTACCAATAGTGATAGGCTCCTTGGGTGCAATCCCAAAACAACTGGAGCACCATTTGAACACCATTGGCACTGACAAATTCGCTATTAGTCAATTGCAAAAGGTGGCCTTGCTAGGAACTGCTTCCATCCTGCGACGATATCTGTAATACCATCAAACATTCACATCTGCCTATCCCAGGTCCTGGGTAAGGACTCGATAGGTAGACAAAATGCCAAATCCAGTCTGAACATCTGGCTGACTGTGCGATGATCCATAATAATAATAATAATAATAATAATAATAATAATAATAATAATAATAATAATAATAATAATAATGTTGGAAGGGACCCTGGAGATCATCAAGTCCAACCCCTTGCTCAGGCAGGTAACCCTATACCATTTTGGACAAATAGCTGTCCAGTTTCTTCTTAAAAACTTCCCGTGTTGGAGCATTCACCGCTTCTGGAGGCAGGTTGTTCCACTGGTTAATTGTTCTCACTGTCAGGAAGTTTCTCCTTAGTTCTAGGTTGCTTCTCTCCTTGATTAGATTCCATCTGTTGCTTCTTGTCCTGCCTTCTGGTGCTTTGGAAAATAGCTTTACTCCCTCTTCTTGGTGACAGCCCCTGAGATATTGGAACATGGCTATCATGTCCCCCTCGTCCTTCTCTTAATTAAAATAGACATACCCAATTCCATCAACCGTTCCTTATATCCATTGTCTTGAAATATGTTTCAGATATATCCCCACACTAAGTTTCAAAACTCTTGAGACACATGGAAGTTGGACAACGGATTGAGGAATTGCCATCCAATCAATGTCACTTCTTAGAGAACAGACAGATCATTTGGAAATATCTGAACTTTTATCCCTAGAATAAGAAGGGATTGTCTCTTAAAACAAATGTATGGCCTCTGGGATGTTGATCAAGAATTCATATAAAAAGAATTTATAATGCTTTAATAGAATTGAACTCAGAAATGGAGTTAGTTAAAGATTGTATGATCAAATGGGCGCAAAATATCCAAGAGCCAATTTTATTGGATACATGGGAGACAATCTGGGTTAGAAATGTAAAATTTACTCAAGCACAAAATGTAAGAGAAAATTTTTATAAAATGTTTTATAGATGGCATTTGGATCCCCAAAAGTTGTCCCGCATGTATCCGAATTTACAGCCCAAATCTTGGAGATGTGGAAATTTAGATGCAACTTATTTTCATATTTGGTGGACTTGTAAAGATATTAAAGCTTTTTGGATTAAGATTTGGTGGAATATTCAAAAGATTTTTAAGAAAAAGATAAAGTTTACTCCGCAATTATTTTTGTTGGGTATTATTGTAGATTTGGATGTTAAAGAAACTAATTTGATGTTGAACCTTATAACTGCTGCAAGATTATTGGTGGGGCAATATTAGAAGAAAAACTTATTACCTACTTTGGAAGAATGGATACTTAAAGTGTCTAATTTAGCAGAAATGGTGAAAATCTCCGCCTATTTGAAGGATCTTTCACAAGAAAGATATATTATGGTTTGGAGAAGATGGATTGATTATATTCAGAAGAAACATGAAACTGAAAAGTATTACCTTGCTTTTGAATAGATTTTAGATAATTATTAACAGCACTAATTGTATTATTATTTTTGTCTTAATTTGTTAATATTTGTTTTGAGAAGGAGTTAAAGTGTATTATGGTTTTGATTGATAGTTTAGTTGGTTTATGTTAGCTAGATTATGTTTGTTTATTTGTTACCCTGTAATCAGCTCTGGGAAGTGGGGAGGGGGAGAGGGGATGGGTGGATTTATATTATAATTTGTAAAACTTTTAATAAAAAAAAAGAAGGCCCCATGGGATACCAGATGGTTCATCTGCCAATCACTTCTCGGTATTCACCAATTTTATGGGTTTTAATTCCTGGATTCATACTGCAGAGATCTGGTACCTCTTTCTTATGGAATTCAGGCGGGCTCCAGCCTCCCAGGCAGATTAAAAATGAAATGTATCATTTTAAAGATGAGGGAGGTGGCGAAATTGCTGCGAGTCAAGTGACAGCTTCAGATGAGCTTCGTGATTTGTAGACATTCATCCGCTCTGTTGCGTCTTTTAAACAATTTTCCACGAACGGCGGAATTGGAGGGAGGGAAAAGGGCAGAGAGGAACAGAAGGCACCGCCAGCACTCTGTAAATTCTGCAAAAAAAAAAAATCTTAAAAGCTTCCGTCCCCAACATCTTCCACCGGTCCCGCCTTGGTCTAACTCACTTTTGGAAAGCAGATGCCAGTTTAGAGCAGCGGTTCTCGGCCTCCAGCAACTTTAAGATGGGTGGACTTCTTGGCGGGATTGAGAAAAGATTCGGATGATGGCAAAAAGATGGTGGCAATTACGGCTAGTCCATCAATCAATCAGAATAAAGCTGATATAGGGTCTCAAGCAGGAGACCCTATACAACTGGCTGTCCCTTCTTAATAAGCTCAGTGATGAAGCATCCACAACTTCTGAAGGCAAGCTGTTCCACTGGTTAATTCAATCAATCAATCAATCAATCAATCAATCAATCAATCAGAATGGAGCTGGAAGTGACCTTGGAGGTCTTCTAGTCCAACTTCTGGTCCATACCCCATACCATTCCAGACAAGTGGCTGTCCAGTCTCTTCTTAGAAACCTCCAGTGATGGAGCACCCACAACTTCTGGAGTGAAGCTGTTCCTACTGGTTAATTCATTCATTCATTCAATCAACCAGAATAGAGCTGGAAGGGACCTTGGAGGTCTTCTAGTCCAACCCCTTGCTCAAGCACGAGACCCTATACAATTTGAGAAAAGTGGCTGTCCAGTCTCTTCTTAGAAACCTCCAGTGATGGAGCACCCACAACTTCTGAAGCCAAGCCATTCCACTGGTTCAATCAATCAATCAATCAATCAATCAATCAGAATAGAGCTGGAAGGGACCCCGGAGGTCTCCTAGTCTGACCCCCTATTTCAAACAGGTGGCCGTCCAGTCTCTTCTTTAAAACCTCCTGCGATGGAGCACCCACAAGTTCTTGACCAAGAACTACAACGGAGGCCAGCATTTCCCTTGCTAAGCAAGACGGTTACTAGGTGAGTTTTGCCCCAGTTTGTGACCTTTGTTGCCACACATTTGTTAAGCGAATCACTGCAGTTGTTGAGTTAGTCGCACCCTTATTAAGTGAACCCGGCTTCCCCCCCCCTCCTTGACTTTGCTTGTCGGAAGGTCACAAAAGGGGGATCACGTGACCCGGGGACGCTGCGACCGTCATAAATAGGAGTCGCTTGCCAAGCATTTGATCTGGTGGCTATGGGGATGCTGCAATGGTTGTGTGAAAAACTATTGCAAGTCCCTTTTTTTCAGTGTTTGTTGTAATTTTGAACAATTGCTATGCAAACTATTGTAAGTCGAGGACTGCTGTGGAATTCGACAAATGGAATCAAATGCAGGTGTGGCTCCCGTACCCCAGGATTGTGTTAATCCTTCCCCTTCCCTCCCCTCCCCAAAATGAATTAGAGGAACTGGGTCCAAGTAAAAGCTGGATTACCTAGCTCAGGGGTAGGCAACCTTGGCTCTTTTATGACTCGTGGACTTCAATACCCAGAATTCCTGAACCAGCCACGCTGAGGGGAAAGGGAGAGGTTTCTAAGCTGAGCCATGCTGGCTCAGGAATTCTGGCAGTTGAAGTCCACAAGTCATAAAGTGGCCTAGGCCTAGGCCAGAGGTAGGCAACCTTGGCTCTTTTATGACTCATGGACTTCAACTCCCAGAATTCCCGAGCCAGCCATACTGAGGGGAGAGGGAGAGGTTTCCAAGCTGAGCCAAGCTGGCTCAAGAATTCTGGGAGTTGAAGTCCACGAGTCATAAAAGAGCCAAGGTTGCCTACCTCTGGCCTAGTCTATTAAGCCTGACAGGAGTAGATTATCAGAAACTGGTAGGCCTAGGCCAGGGGTAAGCAGCCTTGGCTCTTTTATGACTCGTGGACTTCAACTCCCAGAATTCCTGAGCCAGACACACTGAGGGGAAAGGGAGAGGTTTCCATGCTGAGCCATGCTGGCTCAGGAATTCTGGGAGTTGAAGTCCACGACTCATCAAAGAGCCAAGGCTGCCTACCCTAGAGGAGTCTTTGAATTCAAGTCCCTGATCTGCTTTTCTGTTTTTTTTTCTGCGACAGTCTAGCAGCTGTTGTAGATATGAGCTAGTCTGTTTCAGGTCTCTATGGGAAGACCCAGCTCTCTGGAGAAGGCTGTAAGGGGGCTGGGGAAAATGGAAGGAAAGAGAAGGGGGTGGATAACAGCCCCAAGGGGGTTTCAGAGAAGGGGACCCGGTGGTGGAGATGGGTGGAGGAACTGAAGGACCTGCTTAAGGGCAGATGGTCCTGGAGAAAATATCTCTGTGAGGTTGTTTAAGGGTGGAATGCAACTTGACAGCTCTCTCTCTCTCTCTCTCTCTCTCTCTCTCTCTCTCTCTCTGTCTCACACACACACACACACACACACACACACACACACACACACACCTATCTACAGTGTTCATCTATCTTCAGTATCTACCTAGCCGTCTATCTATCATCTATCTATCACCTCTCTCCCCCCTCTCATCTATCTACAATATCTACCTAGCTGTCTATCTATCTAGCATTTAGCATCTCTCTCTCTCTCTCCCTCCCTCCCTCCCTCTCTCATCCTCCCTCCCTCCTCCTCTCTCTCATCTATCTATCTCTCCATCTCTCTATATCATCTCTCTCTTTCTCTATTTCTATCTATATATCCATCCATCCATCCATCCATACCCAGATTTAGCTGGGCCGAGGCAAAAATAATAAATGTTTATGTGGCTTTAAATTGATTTATATACGTGTATTTCAAATTCAGTGCAATGCATACTACATATACTATTAATATTATCCAAATATTTCATCTATTTTGCTTTTCTTCAGATTAAAGTAGATAGATGCTATTTGAGGAAAAGATCTGTAGCGTCCTTCCTTCCTTCCTTCCTTCCTTCCTTCCTTCCTTCCTTCCTTCCTTCCTTCCTTCCTTCCTTCCTTCCTTCCCTCCCTCCCTCCCTCCTTCCTTCCTTCTTTCCCTCCCTCCCTCCCTTCCTTCCCTCCCTCCCTCCCTCCTTCCTTCCTTCCTTCCTTCTTTCCCTCCCTCCTTCCTTCCTTCCTTCCTTCCTTCCTTCCTCCCTCCTTCCCTCCCTCCCTCCCTCCCTCCCTCCCTCCCTCCTTCCTTCCTTCCTTCCTTCTTTTCCCCTCCCTCCTTCCTTCCTTCCTTCCTTCCTTCACTCCCTCCCTCCTCCTCCCTCCCTCCCTCCCTCCCTCACTCCTTCCCTCCCCGTCCCTTTCCCTTCCTTCCTTCCTTCCTTCCTTCCTTCCTTCCTTCCTTCCTTCCTTCCTTCCTTCCTTCCTTCCTTCCTTCCTTCCTTCTGTATTTTTCATTTATTATCTCTCTTTCTCTTTTCATTCACAATTTCCCCTTCTGCTCTCGCTCCCATGTTCTTGGAAGCTTCATCACGCAATGGAGATATTTATGTCCATCTAAGCTGGAGATGTTTGCAGTGAAGTCTTATGGAATAAACCCAGCCCATCTCCACTAGCTAAGGAGCCATGGTGTCTAGAGGTTCCACAGGCCCCAACAAATCCACCCAGTGGTACATCTGTGTACATTTTCCCAGCTTCTTCCCTTCCCCTGAACCGCTCAGCCCTTGGGAATGTGCACCTCGCTCCGAAGAAGGCGTCCGAGATCCATATTCCTTTGTCATTGTTTGGATGCAATAACGAGATCTGATTAAAAGGAACCAACCAAATGAATATGTTGCTTGTAACCAACAACACACGGGCCATTACTTCGCCTAATTATGCAGGCACAGCATGTTGGATGTGATGAGACAATGTCATTGAGAGTCAGTAGAGCCGAACAAGGCTGGAGGACTAAATGGCCTTGTATCGCAAAGATGATTTGATACGGACTTCTTTAGTCGTTTTATTTGCTTATGTAAATGTATAGGCTAGCCTTATCTGGGAAGCTCAGCGCAGGACATCCCCGGGGTGGCATGGGAAGAATTGGTAACTCTGTTGAGAAAAATACCAATCTAGAATACAAAATAATGAACTCCTGGCTAAGTGTGACACTGTAATGAATACTAAACTTGGGGTTTTCTGGGTGCTTAACCTAGGAGTACAAGACATTGTGAAGTACGCTAAGAGGCAAGAAAAACCAAATGCACAGGTACAGTATAAGTGGTACCTCGCTCAAGAGTAGTAACTCTGAGAGGGATCTTGGAGTCCCAGTGGACAATCACTTAAACAGGAGCCAGCCGTGTGCTGCAGCTGCCAAAAAAGCCATCACAATCCTAGACTGCATTAACAGAGGGAGAGAATCAAGATCACGTGAAGTGTTAAAAATCCATCTCAGCCTGTGGTCCCCCAGCCAGCTGACGGAAGCGTGCCTTCAAAAAATCCATATCACGGATTAACTAAGTGTTAAATACCACTTTATAAGGCCTTGGTAAGGCCACACCTGGAATACTGCCTCCAGGTTTGGTCACCACAATGTAAAAAAAAGATGTTGAGACTCTAGGAAGAGTGCAGAGAAGAGCAACAAAGATGATCAGGGGACTGGAGGCTAAAACATATAAAGAAGGTTGCTGGAATTGGGTATGTCTAGTTTAATGAAGAGAAGAACCAGGGGTGATATGACAGCAGTCTTCCAATATCTCAGGGGTTGCCACAAAGAAAAGAGTCAAGCTATTCTCCAAAGTGCCTGAAGGTAGGACAAGACACCAATAGATGGAAACTAATCAAGGAAAGCTGGGTTTTATAAAACCTTTTCGCTTTAGGCCTCCGACGCCATGTGCAAAAAAAAAAGTTTCAATCAATCAATCAATTTCAACTTCTCACGGGAAAAAAAAGATCTTACAAAGTTGGAATTGATTGATTGAACTTTTTAGTCCCACCCAGTCTGCCGTTACCACCGCAGCCACGCCCACCCAGTGGGCCACACCCACCCAAAGGGCCACGCCCACCCAGCACCTGACAATACATAAGTGGGTTTTGGGTTGCAGTTTGGGCACTCGGTCTCTAAAAGGTTCACCATCACTGCCCTAGGACATCACGACGGTTATAAATACAAGTCAGTTGCCAAGCTGTCTGAGTTTTGATCACATGATTACGGGATGCTGGGTGGTGTATAAATTTTAACAAGCCAGCAAATAAAATTGGATTGGAGTTTTAAGTTTAATACATCTAAAGTGTTACCTCGGTCTGCCTTGCTCTTTTGGTTTCCTTTCTCTGCTAAACCACCAAGTCTCAAATATTGTGTTCTTTGTTTCATTGGGACAATGTTTGAAGATTTCAATTTTATTTCCTTTCTCCTTTGCCCTTTCCAAACTTACTTCGGTCTAACACCAGCCTATAGCTCTGCAACCAGATTTCTATGGGGTTATACAATATTTATCGTTTTGTTAGCTATTCATAGTTAGCTTTCTTCATGCTAGGAAGAAAAGAAATACAATATTCATAATTTAGTTTACTGCTTAGTTAATCCGTGATATGGATTTTTTGAAGGCACGCTTCCGTCAGCTGGCTGGGGGACCACAGGCTGAGATGGATTTTTAAGTGATTTTTATTTTTCATTTTTTTTAATCCCTCCTTTATTATGAAGAACCGTGGTGGAAAACCAGTTGAAGATGTTTTACAGATGGCATCTTCCACCAGCAAAGCTTGCCAAGATGTTCCACAACAATTCGTCAACATGTTGGAAATGTAAAAAAATACATGGAACATATTATCATTTATGGTGGACATGCCCAGTTGCGAAAAAATACTGGACTACAATAAGAAGATGGATCGAAGAAATAATAGACCAACCCGTAGACTGGAAACCAGAGATCTTTTTGCTGGGTATTTTAAACAGAAAATATAGTAAAGAAATACGGTACTTAATTTTACATATAATAACGGCGGCAAGAATAGCATATGCATAGTGCTAGAAAAATGAGAATATACCATCAGAGGAAGAAGTGATAAGAAAAATCCTGGACTGTGCTGAGATGGACAAATTAACAAAAGAGATAAAAGAAAAGGAAGACACAGAGTACTATATAACATGGAACAAGTGGTACGACTGGTTGGAGACTAGAAATAATAGAGGAGAATAAATATGGAAAGGTCAAAAGTGAAAATATGTGTATAATAATGTATAATAATAATAATAATATGAATTATTCTTAGTAAGAAGTAGAATATGAAGGAAGAAAAATGTAAATAAGAAACAATGGGGCAATAAAGACAAATATTCTAAAGAAGAATAAGGGGGGAAATGTAAATAATAGAAGATTACCATTACGTAATTGCTGTTAAAAAGGGGGGGGGAGGAGTATATACTGTGTGTGTATGTGTGTTATGTTTTGCTTTATTTTGTTTTGTTGGTTAAAAATAATAATAAAAAGAGAATGTGGCATTGCAGGGTAATTCTGCCCACCGCCAACGGTTCGGTTCTCACATGCTCAAGGTTGACTCAGCCTTCCATTCTTCTGAGGTCAGTAAAATGAGGACCCATATTATTGGGGACATTATGCTGATTCTGTAAACTGCTCAGAGAGGACTGTAAAGCACTGTGAGGCGGTATATAAGTCTAAGTCAGTGGTTCTCAACCTTTTTAATGCCGCGACCCCCAACCAGTCGTAAGTCGAGGATTACCCAACTGATCATAAGTCGAGGACTACCCAACCAGTCGTAAGTCGAGGACTACCCAACCGGTCGTAAGTCGAGGACTTTCCCTGCCCGGGAGCACCACGCATGCATGGTGCCGCCCCCTGCGCCGGCCGAGGCGTAGGTGGCAAGCGGCAGAGACGGAGCAGGCTGACCACTGGCTGGGCCACCAGCTGGCCCAGCCCAAGGGAGGTAAGGCACCCACAGGGCCCCACGCGCGCCAGCAACCCTCCCTGCGCCCGCCGGCCTCCCACCTCCCACCCCTGGCCCTCTTTTACTTACATTTTTAGTAGTTGCTCAGCAGGGATGGGTGGAAACTTCCAGACAGCTCGCTTTCACTGCAGACAACTTGCAGCACCGTTTGCAGAATGGGACTTTTGGCGGGCTCAGCAGGGCAGAGACAGCCTGGACAATTCCTATTGGCTTTTGAAAGCCAATAGAATTAGACTCTATTCAAGAGAGTCTATTCTATTGGCTTCCAAAAGCCAATAGAATAAAAGGGAGTAGCACAGCTAAGGAAAAGGGGGGAAAAATGGCGGACTGCGTTGTTTGGCAACCCCCGTGAAATGGTCGTTCCACCCCAAATGGGGTCCCGACCCACAGTTTGAGAACCGCTTGTCTATGTGCCATTGCTACTGCTATTATATTTAGAAATAAATCCAGGCGGTGAATATATCCAATACATTTTCCTCCTCCAATTTCCCCCCAAAAAACAACCCTGTGAGATGGGTTGGATTGAGAAAGAGGGACTAGCCAGAATCACCCAGTCAGCTTTCATACCTAAAGTGGTACTAGAACTCACCGTCTCCTGGTGATTGGCTCAAAGTCACTCAGCTGGCTTTCATACCTAAGGCAAGACTATAACTCACCATCTCCTGGTGATTGCCTCAAAGTCACCTAGTTGGCTTTCATACCTATGGCGGCACTAGAACTCACCATCTCCTGGTGATAGCCCCCAAGTCACCTAGTCACCCAGCTGGGTGATGTATGGCCAATCACCAGGATAGTGAGTTCAAGTGCTGCCTTAGCCATGAAAGCCAGCTGGGTGACGTTTAGTCAATCACCAGGAGACGGTGAGTTCTAGTCCCAGCTTTGGCGTGAAAGCCAGCTGGGTGACGTTTGGCCTATCATCAGGATGGTGAGTTCAAGTCCCGCCTTATCCATGAAAGCCCAACTAGGTGACTTTGAGCGAGTCACAAGGAGACTTGTGAGTTCTAGTCCCACCTTAGCTTTGAAAGCTGGCTAGGGGACTTTGGGCCAGTTCCTTTCTCTCAGCCCAACCCACCTCACAGGGTTGTCGTTGTAGGAAAAATAGGAGGAGGAAGGAGCAATGGATTGAATATGTTTGAATGATTTGCAAAAACAATAAATGTGGGATATGAATGAATGAACGAATGAACAAATGAATGAAATGAAAATGAATGAATGAATGAATGAATGAAATGAAAAAATGAATGAATGAATGAAATGAAAAAATGAATGAATGAATGAAATGAAAAAATGAATGAATGAAATGAAAAAATGAATGAATGAATGAAATGAAAAAATAAATTTCTTCCTATCTGTTCTACCATAGGCTGCCTCTGAATACAGCAGTGAGTTCTGGACAACACATTTTAAAACCACTTTAGGTAAAAACCAGTTTAGGCAAAAAGATTCGTCCTTTTGCCCAGGGTTACCATTTTTGTTTTGTTCTTTATATATTATTTACTACTGTGGCTTTTAGAATCGTATCTGTTTTATATTGGCTGCTTTAATTTATCGTTGCGGACCGCCCTGTGTCCCTTCTGGTGTGTGTGTTAGTGTGTGTGTGTGTGTATGAAAGAGAAGGATGTCTAAACTGGGTTAATAAATAAATAAAACCAACAAATAAATCTTGGCATTCTGGAGGGGATTCTCAAGATGCTTTGTTTCCAAGATCGTCTGAAGAAAACCTCTCCAGTGTTTGGTTGTTTTATTTTTAAAATGAACAGGCCTCATCGGAGTTTGAGGTGTCTCGTCCTTGGACTGAAGTTTGGGATTTTGAAGATTTTTAGCTGCACATCCATCTGCACACACACACACACACACACCTCTTTGGGTGTCAAGAGGGGAGAAAAAGCCAGCATGGAACAAAACGGGCCCCGGGTGGAAACGTGGCTTTGTGTCACTCTGCTGAGATTCGGCCCCGCAAAATGCAATCGGCCTCAATTTCCAAAACCAATTTTCTCCCATCATCTCCTAAAAGGAGAGGTCACTCTGTGCCAGGTGCCATTCCCCCCCCCCTCGTCGCTTCTCTGAAAGGAGGGGAGAGACTTCCCGCGGGAAGCGGGGGGGGGGGTTCATTAAATCACACGGTTGAAGGGATTGCTTGAAGACTCTGGCCAAAATAGACCCCAGGAAACCTCGAGGGAGCTGAGCGAATGGTTGGGTTAGAACAGTGTTTCCCAAACTTGACAATTTTAAGGCATATGGACTTCAACTCCCAGAATTCCACAGCCAGCATTGCTGGCTGTGGAATTCTGGGAGTTGAAGTCCACATGCCTTAAAATTGTCAAGTTTGGGAAACACTGGGTTAGAATAAGATGCTATGATGCCCTGCACTGGGAGAGGACGAGGGGGGGGGATCACTTCAACTGAAGATGGAAGTCACGAGAGACAGAAGGCAGAACCCATCACGCTAACTCTGATTTTTCTACCGAGATGTTTCTTTCACGGGGTCCTCGGTGCTCTCTGAGCTTGGCGGTTTTCTTTCAAATGTTTCGTGGCCCAACTAGGTAACATTCTCAATGCTGAAAGGGAGTGGGGTTTGTGGAGAGGAGGAGGAGGAGGAGGAGGAGCAGGAGGGGTCCTTGGTGTACTCTGAGCTTGGTAGGTTTTCTTCAGATGTTTCATGACCCAACTAGGTAACATTATCAGGACTAAAAGGGAGTAAGATTTCCCCCCTCCCTCCCTCCCTCCCTCTTAGAGTTCCTCCCTCCCTTCCTCCCTTCCTTCCTTCCTTCCTTTCCTTCCATATTTCCTTCCTCCTTCCCTCTCACAATTTTTATCTTTCTTTTCTTCCATATTCCTTCCTTCCCTCCCTCCCTCCTTCCTTCCTTCCTTCCTTCCTTCCTTCCTTCCTTCCTTCCTTCCTTCCTTCCAAGGGACATTGAAGTCCTAGTGGATCACTTAATCATGAGCCAACAGTGTGCAGCAGCAACCAAACAAGCTAATACAATCCTGGGTTGTATAAACAGAGGCATAGAATTGAGATCACATGAAGTATTCGTATCACTTTATAAAACCCTAGTAAGACCGCACCTGGAATACTGCAGCCAATTTTGGTCCCCACATCACAAAAAAGATGTTGAGGGTTTGGAAAAAATCCAGAGAAGAGCAACGAAGATGATCAAAGGCCTGGAGATTAAAACATACAAGGAACGGCTGCAGGGCTAGGGTTTGGCTAATCTAAAGAAAAGAAGAAATAGGGGAGACATGATAGCAGTATTCCAGTATTTGAGGGGCTGCCACAAAGAAAAGGGGGTCACGTTATTCACCAAAGCACCAGAGGGAAGGACGAGAAACAATGGTTGGAAACTGATCAAAGAGAGAAGCAAGCTAAAATTAAGGAAAAACTTCCTAACAGCGAGGACAATTAACAAGTGGAACAGCTTACCCCCAGAAATCGTGGGCACTCCATCGTTGGAGATTTTTAAGAAGAGACTAGACAGTCACTTGTCTGAGATGGCATAGGTTCTCCTGGTTGAGTAGGGGGCTGGACTAGAAGACCTCCATGGTTGGCCAATAAAGAATTCTATTCTATTCTATTCTATTCTATTCTATTCTATTCTATTCTATTCTATTCTATTCTATTCTATTCTATTCTATTCTATTCTATTCTATTCCACTCTACTCCACTCTACCCTACCCCACCCCACCCCACCCCACTCCACCCCACCCCACCCCACCCCACCCCACCCCACCCCACCCCACCCCACCCCACCCCACCCCACTCCATTCCATTCCATTCCATTCCATTCCATTCTATTCTATTCTATTCTATTCTATTCTATTCTATTCTATTCTATACACTACTCTACTCTACTCCACTCCACTCCACTCCATTCCTTTTTTTGCCAGTCTTTAAAAGGTTTCTCCCTCCTTTTCTGTCTATCTTCCTCTTGCTCTAAAAGATTTCGAAAATCAAAGCTGAATTTTTTTCTTCCCCATCTTTATGAGTTGGCTCGGTCAAAGAGGGCAGGGAATTGGCCTCCAGTTGCCAGGGGCAGAAAAAAAACAATGGTGGGGAAAAGATATATTTCCATCTTTCAAGTGTCCCAAGGACATCCTGTTGGCTATTGGGAAAAACAAAAACTTGGACTTGGATGACCTTTGACCTGATCCAGCAGAGCTTTTCCTATATTCTTATTTGATGTAAATATTTATTGATGGTATGTAGCCACCCACTTAGTCTGAGCTTCTTCTGTTGTCTTCAGATAAAGTGTTGGAAGCCCGAGAGGGTGCACATGTAACTGGAGAAGACTCTAAACTTTACAACAGAGAATAATGGAATTGAAAGGGACCTTGGAAGTCCTCTAGCCCAGTGGTTCTTAACCTGGGCGATATTGCCCCCCAGAGGGAGATTTCATTTTTCAGGGGGGCAATGGAACAAAAAGGGGGCGATATGGGGGCAATAGAGCGAGACGTTTTGGGGACTCCTTTGAGACTTTTTCGTGCAGTGAATTGCTGTATATCTGTCGTACAAAAACATCAGATCGCTCACTATTAGTGGATTGAATTGTGTTTTCAAATGTTCCTCCAGCTAGCTTCAGTACAGAATGCCGTACATATGTGAATATGCATCGCTTATCTTCATGCGCGTTGCACAGCAGCCTCTACCCATACAGTGGCACGCCATTGGCCAGAATATGGGAGATATGGGAAAAAGACTGGAAATAAATTATTTGCATCGATATGTCCTGATGACAATTTTAAAGAAAACAAAACAAGTGTTTGCATAAATTGAAGAATTATTTCCTATGTTGTGATTGAGAGGTTATGTTGGGGGAGGGGGGCGATGACAAACTTCCTCATTGGCTCAAGGGGGCGATTCGTTCAAAAAGGTTAAGAACCTCTGGTCTAGCCCAACTCCCTGCTTGAGCAGGTGACCCTTTCAGACAACTGGCTGTCCAGTCTCTTCTAGAAAAGCTCCAGTGATGGAGCACCCATGACTTCTAGAGGCAAGCCATTCTACTGATTAATACAATAGCAGAGTTGGAAGGGACCTTGGAGGTCTTCTAGTCCAACCCCCTGCTCAAGCAGAAAATCTTATACCATTGCAGACAAATGATTACCCAGTCCTTTCTTAAAAAATATAATAATAATCAAAATAAAAAATAAAAATAAAATTTTGAGCTCTATCCTGGTAAAAATTGGTCTAGTTTATCTCCAGCTGCAGGAAAGTTATTTCAGCATTACTGTACCATTCTCCAATGTTAAGAGCTCTTCTCCTTGGTGGTTGACCATTTGTCCACCAGATGGCTCTGTCTGCTGTAGAAGACTCCGTAGAAAGAAAACGCGATGAAGGAGGAAGCTAATCGCCCCACGGAATGATTCCTTTCGATCAGAGATAGACCTTCATGAAGGAAGAATCTATAAATATTTTCTACAGAGAGGTTTCTGTATTGGGGGCCTTGGTGTGCTCTGAGCTTGCAGCCTTTTCATGACCCAGCTAGGTAACATTATCGGGATTAAAGGGAGTCAGGTTCCCCCCCTCTTGGACTTCCTTCCTTCCTTCTGTAGAGAGAAAAATCTGAATCGGGGTCCAGTCCAAAGCCGGGAATAAACAAAATGGAGACTGCTTTAGAAAGAAGGTTGTGGTTTATTGAAGAGCAGAGCGAGACAGAAATGTGGTTCTAGGAAAGCTGACCACACCCTTCCTTCCTTCCTTCCTTCCTTCCTTCCTTCCTTCCTTCCTTCCTTCCTTCCTTCCTTCCTTCCTTCCTTCCTTCCTCCCTCCTCCAACTTTTCCTTCCTTCCTTCCTTCTTTCCTTCCTTCCTTCCTTCCTTCCTTCCTTCCTTCCTTCCTTCCTTCCTTCCTTCCTTCCTTCCTTTCCTCCCTCCCTCCCTCCCTCCCTCCTCCCTCCTTCCTTCCTTCCTTCCTTCTTCCTCCTTCCTTCCTTCCTTCCTTCCTTCCTTCCTTTTCCTCCTCCTTCATCCCTATAAACCTATAAACATTTCTGGTCCTGTGGAGGTTCCTCTAACTGACATTTTACGGGTTCCTTTCTAAGAATTCCACTTTGCTTTGGGCACATATCCTCAAAGTTTCTCAAACGATCATGATTTCCTGGTCCCGTTTTGCATTTTCAAGCCACTTTTACCCTTTAAGACCAGGAAGTTAGGAAAAACCCTGGGAAACGTCTAGGGAGGTCACTGAATCTGGCTGGATGATTTGGGATGGAGACCTCTGGTGTCCTTGAGCTTTGTTGTTTTCTTGCAGATATTTGATAACCCAACCATGTAATGTCATTGGTGCTAGGAGGGAGTGACGTTTGCTCCCTTTTTATATGCTAGTAGTTTGCCTTGTCAAGCACCCCACAGTCCTCCTCCTCTTCCTCTTCCTCTTCCTCCTCCTCCTGCTCCTCCTCCTCCTCTTCCTCCTCCTCCTCCTCCTGCTCCTCCTCCTCCTCTCTATAAACACCACTCTCTTCTAGCACTGATGATGTTACCTAGTTGGGTAATGAAACATCTGCAAGAAAACAACCAAGCTCAGAGAACACCAAGGACCCTACAATCCTCCTCCTCCTCCTCCTCCTCCTCCTCCTCCTCCTCCTCCTCCTCCTCCTCCTCCTCCTCCTCCTCCTCTATAAACACCCCACAGTCCTTCTCTTCCTCTTCCTCCTCCTCTTCCTCCTCCTCTTCCTCCTCCTGCTCCTCCTCCTGCTCCTGCTCCTCCTGCTCCTCCTCCTCTCTATAAACACCATTCTCTTCTAGCACTGATGATGTTACCTAGTTGGGTAATGAAACATCTGCAAGAAAACAACCAAGCTCAGAGAACACCAAGGACCCTACAATCCTCCTCCTCCTCCTCCTCCTCCTCCTCCTCCTCCTCCTCCTCCTCCTCCTTTATAAACACCCCACAGTCCTCCTCTTCCTCTTCCTCCTCCTTCTCCTCCTCCTCCTCCACTCCACCAACTCATCCCTTTCTAGGTAACATCATCAGTGCTAGGAGGAGGTTGGTGGAGAGGAGGAGGAGGAGGAGGAGGACTGTGGGGTGCTTGGTGCCCTGTGAGTTTGGTTCCTTTCCTACAGATATTTCATGACTGAACTAGGTCATCAGTGCTAGAAGGGAGTGAGCAAGCCACTAATGTATAAACAAAGAGAATCCCTCCCAGCACCTCCTTCCTAGCCCCAATGATGTTACCTAGTAGGGTCATGAAACATCTGCAAGGAAACCACCAAGCTCAGAGAGCACCAAGGACCCTTCCTTTCAACCCTTGATATTCTCCTTGCTGGAAATAAAAAAAAAATCTGCTTGGAAAGAGAAGTAATATACTGGGAGAGAGGGAAAAGTTGTCATCGGTTCTATTGGTTGAAACATCTCACACCCGATGTGTTTTAATGAACTTCTGAAAGAGAGTCTGAACTCAAACCGGCCTGACCTCCGTCAGTAGTTTCTTGAAATCCTTGTAACTTCTAGAAAAGCTTTGAAGGAGGATAAGCTTTCCTTCCTTGATATTTTATTACAAAGAGCCTTCCTCCTTTAATCTCCAGGGAAAGTTCATGTGCCGAGTCAAGCAAACGGGTCCCCAGGGCTTGAGTATCTTACATGTTCTATTCCACAAAGAAGACAATTTTTGCTAACTGGAGCAAAGTAGCACATAACCGTCCCTTCCCCAGTCGAAATACATGCTACCTGGAATTAAATCGAGAGAACCACCGTCCCCTTTGCTGACGCTAATTACTTGCGGCTCGTTCATGATATCCCCATGCTGGTGAAGACGCCACTGCTTCATTTTAGCTAATGTTAGGGAAAGTATCAACATTCGTAGCTCAGGGTTGAGGCTTCCTCGGTTCTCTCTGAGCTTGGTTGTTTAATTGCAGATGTTTCAAGACCCAAACTGGATAATATCCTCAGTGCTAGAAGGAAGGGGGCTTTCCAGGGAGGAGGAGGAAGAGTAAGAACAGAAGGAGGACTCAGAGTCCTTGGTGCTCTCTGAGCTTGGTTGTTTTCTTGCAGATGTTTCATTACCCAAACAAGGTAACATCATCAGTGCTAGAAGGGAATGGGGTTCACAGAGAGGAGGATAATGATAATGATAATAATAATAATAAGAAGGAGGAGGAGGAGGAGGAGGAGGAGGAGAATAAAAAGGAGGAGGAGAAGGAAGAAGAAGAAGGAGGAGGAGGAGGAGAATAAAAAGGAGGAGGAGAAGAAGAAGGAAGAAGAAGAAGGAGGAGGAGGAGAAGGAAGAAGAAGAAGAAGGAGGAGGAGGGGGGGAGGAGGAGAAGGAGGAGGAGGAGAAGGAAGGAGGAGGAGGAGAATAAAAAGGAGGAAGAGGAGAAGAAGGAAGAAGAAGAAGGAGGAGGAGGAGGAGAATAAAAAGGAGGAGGAGGAGGAGGAGAAGAAGGAAGAAGAAGGAGGAGGAGGAGGAGGAGAAGGAAAAGAAGGAGGAGGAGGAGAAGGAAGAAGAAGAAGAAGGAGGAAGAGGAGGAGGAGAAGGAAGAGGAGAATAAACAGGAGGAGGAGGAGAAGGAAGAAGAAGAAGGAGGAGGAGGAGAAGGAAGAAGAGGAAGAAGAAGAAGAAGAAGAAGAAGAAGAAGAAGAAGAAGAAAAGAAGAAGAAGAAGAAGAAGAAGAAGAAGAAGAAGAAGAAGAAGAAGAAGAAGAAGAAGAAGAAAAAGGAGGAGAAGGAGAACTGCGGTGTCCTTGGTGCTCTCTGAGCTTGGTTTGTTTTCTTGCAGACAATTCATTACCAAACTAGGTAACTTCATCAGCACATTGCTAAGGTTACCTAGTTTGCTAATGAAACCTCTTCAAGAAAGCTATCAAGCTCAGAGAGCATCTATCATCCCTCATTAGGGCTAGTCCCTTTCTTCTCTTAGCTTGTCTATAGTTTGCTACCTCCCTTAGATTCCATGTCATAGAACAGGGGTGGGCAACCTCGGCTCTTTTATGACTCGTGGACTTCAACTCCCAGAATTCCTGAGCCAGCATGGCATGCTGGTTGAGGAATTCTGGGAGTTGAAGTCCACAAGTCATAAAAGGGCCAAGTTTGAAGACCCCTGGCTTAGAGGAAGAGTCTGACTCAAGGTTCACCTGGCTTGCTTTTAAGCCTAAATAAGGCCTAGACATCCCTGTCTCCTGGTGATCGGTCCAAAATCACCCAGCCAGCTTTCGTGCCTAATGTTGAATCTAGAACTCCCAGCCAGCTAATGATTGGCCTAGAGCAGTGGTTCTCAACCTGTGGGTCGGGACCCCATTTGGGGTCAAATGACCATTTCACGGGGGTCGCCAAACAACGCAGTCCGCCATTTTTTTTCCCCTTTTCCTTAGCTGTGCTACTCCCTTTTATTCTATTGGCTTTTGAAAGCCAATAGAATAGACTCTCTTGAATAGAGTCTAATTTTATTGGCTTTCAAAAGCCAATAGGAATTGTTCAGGCTGTCTCTGCCCTGCTGAGCCCGCCAAAAGTCCCATTCTGCAAACGGTGCTGCACCAGTTGAGTAGTCCTCGACTTATGACCGGTTGAGTAGTCCTCGACTTACGACTGGTTGGGGGTCGCGGCATTAAAAAGGTTGAGAACCACTGGCCTAGAGTCAAAAGCAGGTGTTCATGCCTAGGGTAGAACTAGAACTCTCTGTCTCTTGGTGATTGGCCCAAAGTCACCCAGCTGACTTTCATGTCTAGGCATGGACTAGAATTCTCCATCACCTTGTGACTGGGTCAAAGTCACCCAGCCAGAATGTGGATCTAGAACTCTCAGCCTGCTAGTGATTGGCCTAAAGTCACCATGGCTTTCATGCCTGAAGCAAGATTAGAAGAGGGAGTCAAGCTATTCTTCAAAGCGCCTGAAGGCAGGACAAGAAGCAATGGATGGAAACTAATCAAGGAGAGAAGCAACCTAGAACTAAGGAGAAACTCCCTGACAGTGAGAACAATTAACCAGTGGAACAACCTGCCTCCAGAAGCGGTGAATGCTCCAACACTGAAGGTTTTTAAGAAGAAACTGGACAGCCATTTGTCCGAAATGGTATAGGGTTTCCTGCCTGAGCAGGGGGTTGGACTAGATGACTTCCAAGGTCCCTGCCATCATCATCATCATCATCATCATCATCATCATCATCATCATCATTATTATTATTATAGATCATCGCACAATCAGCCAGATGTTCAGACTGGATTTGGCATTTTGTCTACCTATCAAGTCCTTACCCAGGACCTGGGATAGGCAGATGTGGATATTTGATGGTATTACAGGTCTCGTCGCAGGATGGAAGCAGTTCCTAGTAAGGCCGCCTTTTGCAATTGACTAATAGCGAATTTGTCAATGCCAATGGTGTTCAAGTGGTGCTCCAGTTGTTTTGGGATTGCACCCAAGGAGCCTATGACTATTGGTACTACCCTTGCTTGCTTTGCCACAGTCTTTCTATTTCTATTTGTAGGTCTTTGTATTTTGTTATCTTCTCCAGTTCTTTCTCGTCTATTCTGCTGTCTCCAGGCACTGCCACGTCCAGTATCCAGACTTTTTTGTCTTTCTTATCGACAATTGTTAAGTCTGGGGTGTTATGTTGCAGGTGCTTGTTTATTATTATTATTATTATTATTATTATTATTATTATTATTATTATTATTATTATTATTATTATTATGGATCATCGCACAGTCAGCCAGATGTTCAGACTGGATTTGGCATTTTGGCTACCTATCGAGTCCTTACTAATTATTGTTATTATTATTTTTATTATTATTATTCTACTAGAATTCCCAGGCTCCCACTTTCTAGCCTGATGCCAGAAGCCATACACCAAACTACTCAAGCCGTTTGCCCATTAATGTCAGAAGCTAAAGAAGATTGCGGGAAAATAAATCTGCCTCTCCGATTTTGCTGATTTTTCCAACCTGCAGTTCGTTCTGCACCCTGCCGTACCGGATAACTTTTCCTTTGATATGCACAGGGAGGCATTTGAATAATACCCATTTTACATAATGCAATCTTGTAGCATGCCCTTCTCCATATCAGTATGCGAGCATGCAGAATTCTGTGTTTGTTTGTTTTTGTTTTTTTTTTTTAAAAAAAAAACAAAATAAAAATTGGGGAACAGCATGGCAACATTTGGAAAACAGAGATAGCGGTGTTTTACTGTATTCCAGCTGACGAAACTGCACACAGACCGGGCCACGTTTCCATTCAAATATAAAGCTAATGGTTTCTCTCCCGTCCTTAATGAGGACAGGATTCGATGTATATTTTAGCAGTCTGTTTGGGCAGGAAAACAGAATTCAGAGATACCAGCGAAAGAAATGTAGTTTATAAGCCGCCCGGAGCCATCGTAACAGTGAGATGGGCAGCAAATACGTTCAATAAATAAGAGAATAACAGAGTTGGAAGGGATCCTGGAGGTCTTCTAGTCCAACCCCCTGCTCAAGCAGGAGACCCTACGCCATTTCAGTCAAATGGCTGTCCAGTTTCTTCTTAAAAACCTCCAGTGATAAAGCACCCACAACTTCTGGTGGCAGGACATTCCACTGGTTAATGTTCTCACTGCCAGGAAGTTTCTCATTAATTCATGCAGAGGTCTGGCCGATACATCTCCTTCTTGGCCTAAATGAGAATAACAGAGTTGGAAGGGACCTTGGAGGTCTTCTAGTCCAATCCCCTGCTCAAGTAGGAGACCCTTATGGAATCTTAGAATAACAGAATTGGAAGGGACCTTGGAAGTCTTCTAGTCTAACCCCCCCTGCTCAAGCAGGAGATCCAATCCCATTTCAGTCAAATGGTTGTCCGGTCTCTTCTTAAAAACCTCCAGTGATAAAGCACCCACAACTTCTAGTGGCAAGCCGTTCCACTGATTACGGGTAGTCCTCAACTTACGACAGTTCATTTAATGACCGTTTGAAGTTACAACGGTGCTGAAAAAAGGGACGTAGGGCCATTTTTCTCCCTTTTCTCCCAATGGCATCATCTCTGTGGTCACGTGATCCAAATTCAGACGCTTGGCAACTGGCATGTACTTTGGACGGTTTCAGTGTCCCGGGGTCACATGATTCCCCTTTTGTGACCTTCTGACAAGCAAATTCAAGGGGGAAGCCGGGTTGACTTAACAACCGTGTGACTAATTTAACAACCGCAGTGTTCACTTAAAAACTGTGCCAAGGAAGGTGGTAAAAATGGAGCAAAATTCACTTAACAAATGTTTCACGTAGCAACAGAAATGTTGGGCTCAGCTGTGGTCATAAATTGAGACTACTTGCAACGGTTCTCACCAATAGGAAGTTTCTCCTTAGTTCTAGGTTGCTTCTCTCCTTGATTAGTTTCCATCCTTTGCTTCTTCTCCTGCCTTCAGGTGCTTTGGAGAATAGCTTGACTCCCTCTTCTTTATGGCAGCCCCTGAGATATTGGAACACGGCTATCATGTCCCCCCTCGTCCTTCTTGTCATTAAATGAGACAGACCCAATTCCCGCAACCGTTCCTTGTATGGTTTAGCCTCCAGTCCCCTGATCATCTTTGTTGCTCTTCTCTGTACTCTTTCTAGAGTCTCAACATCTTTTTTACATCGTGGTGACCAAAACTGGATGCAGGATTCCAAGTGTGGCCTTACCAAGGCCTTGTAAAGTGGTATTAACACTTCACGTGATCTTGATTCTATCCCTCTGTTCATGCAGCCCAGCACTGTGTTGGCTTTTTTGGCAGCTGCAGCACACGGCTGGCTCCTATTTAAGTGATTGTCCACTAGGACTCCAAGGTCCCTCTCACAGTTACTACTATTGAGCAAGGTACCCCCTATACTATATGTGTACATTTGGTTTTTCTTGCCTAAATGTAGAACCTTACTTTTTTCACCATTGAATTTCATTTTGTTAGATAGCAACCAGTGTTCAAGTCTGTCCAGATCCTCCTGTATCCTAGACAGACCCAATTCCAGAAACCGTTCCTTATATGTTTTAGCCTCCAGTCCCCTGATCATCTTTGTTGCTCTTCTCTGCACTTTTTCTAGAGTCTCAACATATTTTTTACATTGTGGTGACCAAAACTGGATGCAGCATTCCAAATGTGGCCTTACCAAGGCATTGTAAAGTGGTATTAACACTCCATGTGATCTTGATTCTATCCCTCTGTTCATGCAGCCCAGCACTGTGTTGGCTTTTTTGGCAGCTGCAGCACACGGCTGGCTCCTATTTAAGTGATTGTCCACTAGGACTCAAATATCCCTCTCACAGTTCCTACTATTGAGCAAGGTGCCAGCTATACTGTATCTGTACATTTAGTTTTTCTTGCCTAAATGTAGAACCTTACTTTTTTCACCACTGAATTTCATTTTGTTAGATAGTGCCCAGTGTTCAAGTCTTTCATGATCCCTCTGTATCTTAAGCTTGTCTTCTGGAGTGTTGGCTATTCCTTGTCCTGCCTTCAGGTGCTTTGGAGAATAGTTTGTGATTCCCTGTTCTTTGTAGCAGCCCCTGAGATATTGGAATATTGAAATAAATAAAACGTCTCTGTTCTCTCTGAGTGCCAGGATTTTTATTTTTTTTGGTAAGAAAAGTTTCAAATCCATTCTTACGTTAACGTGGATACCTTCTTACTCACACAGTCTTGAAGGAGCTCATCCTTAAATCCGGCAGAATTATAATAATCAGGAGGAGAAATTCAAGCGTGTTACTTTTGCTCTGGCTTCCCCCTTGGAACGAATATGTGCCTGAAATTTTATGTGTTTAGTTAAGAGCAGACTCCTTTTCCTATTCCCTGTGGTGAGCAGATGCCAAGACCTGCGATTTAAAACGCTGACAAGTATTGTTCAAACAGAGTTCACTACTGGAAGGCTTGCTGAGATAAATAAATATATAGAATAGAATAGAATAGAATAGAATAGAATAGAATAGAATAGAATTAGATAATAGAATAGAATTAGATAATAGAATAGAATTAGATAATAGAATAGAATAGAACAGAACAGAGACAGAACAGAACAGAACAGAACAGAATAGAATAGAATAGAATAGAAAATATGGAATGGAATGGAAAGGAATGCAATAGAATAGAATAGAATAGAATTAGAATAGAATAGAATAGAATAGAATAGATATTGGAATATAGAATAGAATAGAACTGAATAGAATATATATTGGAATATTGAATAGAATAGAATAGAATAGAATAGAATAGATATTGGAATTTAGAATAGAATAGAATAGAATAGAATAGAGTGGAATGCAATAGAATAGAATAGAATAGAATAGAATAGATATTGGAATATAGAATAGAATAGAATAGAATAGATATTGGAATATAGAATAGAATAGATATTGGAATATAGAATAGAATAGAATAGAATAGATATTGGAATATAGAATAGAATAGAATAGAATAGAATAGAATAGAATATAGCTGGAAGGGACCTTGGAGGTCTTCTAGTCCAGCCCCCTGCTCGAGCAGGAGAACCTATACTATCTGAGACAAGTGATTGTCTAGCCTCTTCTTAAAAATCTCCAGTGATGGAATGCCCACGATTTCTGGTGGCCAGCTGTTCCACTGGTTGATTGTCCTCACTGTCAGGAAGTTTCTCCTTAATTCCAGGTTGATTCTCTCTTTGATCAGTTTCCAACCCTTGTTTCTCTTCCTTCCCTCTGGTGCTCTGATGAACAATCTGTAGTCTTTGACTTACAACCACAATTGAGTGCAAAGTTTCTGTTGCTAAGCGAGACATTTGTTACCTGAATTCTGCCCCATTTTACGAAGCTTGCTTGCCAGAGTTGTTAAGGGAATCACTGCAGTTGGCAAGTTACGAACCTGGTTGTTAAGTGAATCTGGC
>NW_024097522.1:0-32500 GCF_016545835.1 Crotalus tigris
AGATGCAGATTAACTGTGCAACCTCTGAGCATAATTGTTATCGTGGATTCGTCTCCCACAAGGATGACTAGCCACTTCTTTGATTTAAATCCAGCAATAATAACTTAAATTAACATTGCCTGCCCAACTCCTATCAATGCAATAACAACCAGGCAAGGAACAAGCATTGGGAAAGCTCACTTTTCTTGCAAAACACACCCTGGAGATGTTTGATATAATTTTCCTCCCCTGCCTAACCTTAAAAAAGCAGCCGGAGATGAAAACAAAGGGAAAAATTCTACATTTGATTCGCCACAGGCTCAAATCTTCGTCATTCATGCCTGAATTGCACCACAGGTAGTAGCACGCACAGTGCAAAACCACCTTTGCATCAGGAATTAAACCAACAGGTAGCAAATAACATTCCCCCCCCCTCGTCCCGGCCCTTAACCCCAAGGAAATTCCAGATCCAGTTGCGCAATGACTCTTAAGACGTGTCTCTTCAGCTCCCCGCAAATTTTTGACATATTTTTTGATACGTGAGCGACTGCTGCCACGGCTATTTTAAACCACGAAGCACAACGAAAACCTATCCCACAAGCTGGGACAGGTCAAGGAGACATAGATCAGGCCTTTGAAAATTAAAGGAGAGTTGTTGGTAAATGTCAAGCTTCTAGACCTCACTGGGCGCGCTTCCTTGCTCCATCGCGCCGTAAGCAGAAATCAGAAAGATGGTGCGCAATTAAATTAAATTAAAGAGAGTTAGATTATTTCCCCTCTCAAACTCACCGGCCTGCTTAGACGTATCCAAATATTGCCACAATCCACAAGCTTGTCAAATTTAAAGCACACCTTTAAATTTCCCCAAGCTGACTTAGAATTTAAAAAAAAAAAACAAGGAAAAAGCAATCTAAAATAATTTGCACAATCCCTGGGTGTGAAACACTTCTACACAATCCTCGGTGTTCTTCAATACAAATCAAAGTATCTTTCCCGAAACACCTTAAAATTGGTTACTATGATAGCACATCTCCTGGTTGAAATTTTATTTGCCATTGTTTTCCCTTGGGACTTATTTCAATGGAACAATGGCCTAAAAATGTTGCTAAAGCTAAGATAAAAATAAATACACGTCTTATTCTTTCTTTCTTTCTTTTTTAAGGCCGATAGTTTTGGCTCTTGTTTGCAAACCTATTCACCCCTCGCCTTCCCCAAAAGCAGCAGTGCATATCTAAGCGTAGCAAATTTGATTTAATTTAATTCAAGCTCACTCAAAAAGGGTGCGCTCACTTTTAAGGTCAGAATAATCTATATTTTATGTGCCCCCCAAAAAACCTCTGACACTAATTGTCATGCAAAAGTCCTGAAAAATTCAACGCTGCAAACCAGCTATTAATTGGGGGTCCCTGATCTACAAGCATGCTTTTTTTTTCTATTGTACGCCTGTTGAAATGAAATATGTACAGACACACACACACGTATGAAGAAAAAACACATACATGAACCTCCCCAGTGAACTTTTTTATCCGAAAGGTTTGCCGTGTGTTAATTTTATTGCAGCCTATAAACAAAGAGGCGCGTGCCATTTTAAAAATTAACAATGCATTATCTTGTGTTGACTGATCACAACACACCTCGCCCAATGTATGACATAACACGGGCTGCGATCCATGGCAATCTTAACACTAAAAAAAATTCTGCATTTTCTTACGAGAGTCATATAGAAAATATCAAAAAAAATTAAAGGTTTGGGGAATTTGGGGGGTCTGCGTTGCATCCGTCCACCGTTCTGGGTGGAATTCAGCAAGATTAGGAATTCTGAATGGATGTAAATGCAGATTTTTTTTCACCTCCCCCAGTTGTGGCGCTGGACAATGGCATCTATCACCCCGCCCTCCACGGCTGTGAACCATGGGTTCCGAAAACCAGTGGCAAGGCAAGGCAATCCAACCTTAAGACCAAGACAGTTTAAGGAAGATAATGGAAAATAAAGAGAATCCAAATTGGAAAAAAAAAGGGGGGGGTTAGAAAAATCACAATATTTGTGCATCCTTCCAAGGTTTGCCTTAACCTCAGCTGTTCCAACCAATTTTATTTTATTTTATTTTATTTTAAAAAGCCATTTAATCTGGATGGATTCCTTTGCAACCAGAAAAAAAAAAAAACAGCGATGTGAATTTTTGCAGATTCCCCCACCCAAAAAAAATCCAAGGCAGAAAAGGGAAGCCACTTGGAAAACCCTCTTTTTAAAAAACGCTCCCCTGTTGTTGTTGTTTTGTTTGTTTGTCTGAATGAGGGCAGGTGCAGTTTTGCCAAGGAAAACACACACCCCCTCAAAACACACACCCCCTTATGATTTTTTTTTTGCAAAAATAAATAAATAAAAGGCGCGAACCTCCCATTTAATCGCCATCTAAGGAAAGCGACCCCATTTAATGGGGTCACTGGGGTCCCAATTTTGGGGAGGGGGGGGAAATGAGGAAGGAGTGGATTGCAATCTGCAAATCTGGTTGAAAGATAGACATCCCCCCCCTCTCCATACAATCCCACCCCACATTATGCAATTCCACAATAACTCCCCCCCCCTCCCACTTTTTTGCAAAGAGTGGGCACAAAGAAGGACCCCCTCCGCTGCAGTTTCCTGGGCTCCAGGGGAGGGGGCTTCCCCCCCCTGGAATTAGGTCCCGTTTTTCCAGGGGATGGGGGTAATAGCCAGCTTTCCCTCTCCCCACCGCCTCCCCCCACCCCGTTATGCCCCACGACACCACCACCCTCGCTTTGCAAAGAGTGACAGGCGACTTCAGGGTGCAGGCAGGGCAGAGACCCTCTCCCTGCAGTTTTTTTTAAAGGGGAGGGGGCTTCTCGGCCAAGGTTTTCCCAGCGTCAGCTTTGCATTTCCTTCTTGGCCCCCCCTCATCCTGACCCCCATTTTGCAAACAGGGCACAGCCGGGACCCCCAAGACAGTTCCCTGCAGCTCTTAAGGGGAGGGGGCTTCCCCATAAGATCAACTCCGTTTTTCCGGGGGGGGAGGGGACCCCAGGGTGCTTCGCATCTTCCACCCCCCTCCTTCGGCCCCATTCCCACGCCCTCTTTGCAAAGAGGGCACAGCTGGGACCCCCAAGACACTTTCCTGTGCTCAGAAGGGGAGGGGGCTTCAGAAAAAGGTTGTTTTTCCGGGGAAGGAGGGGGGCGTCAGGCTGGTCTGCCTCTCCTCTTCCGTCCCCCCCCCCCAAATCATCCCGACTCCCACTTTGCAAAGAGGGCAAGAACTCCCCCCCCCTCTCCTGCCGTTCCTGGCTCTTATGAAGGGGAGGGGGCTTCAGAAGAAGGTTTTTCCCAGGAGGGGGGGGCAGCAGCCAGCTTTGCATCTCCTCCACTTCCCCCCCCCCGCAAACCTCCCCCGGCTGTGCAAAGAGGACACGGCCGGGACACCCCCCTCTAACAGTTTCCTCCTCTCTAAAGGGGAGGGGGCTACCCGCCGAGATCAGCTCCGCTTTTCCTGGGGAGGGGGCGCCGGGCTGCCCTTCCCCCCCCCACTCCATGCAGACCCTCCCCCCGGCTTTGCAAAGGTGGCGCAGACCCTCCCCCGGCCGTTCCTCACTCGAAGATGGGGAGGGGGCTTCCCCGGGGGGGGACCAGCTCCGCTTTCCCGGGGGAGGGGTCGCCGGGCTGGTTGGCATCTCCTCCCCCCGCTGACCCCCGCCCGCCCTTCCCCTTTGGCAAAGGGGGGCCGGGACCCCCAAGGCAGTCCCCCCCTCTCTAGGAAGAGGAGGGGGCTTCCCCGGCGAGACCCGGGGGAGGGGGTCGCCAGGCCCCCCCTCCAGCTGCCCCCCCTCCAGCCCCCAGCCCCGTCCCGGCCACCCCCTCCCCGTCCAGCTGGGCCCCCCTCCAGCTGCCCCCCCCCTCCAGCCCCCAGCCCCGACCCGGCCGCCCCCTCCCCGTCCCCGCTCTCACCTTCCGGCGCTTGTCGGCGAAGGGCAGCGCCGGCCAGGGCATGGCCCGCGTCGCCTCCTGCCAGCGCGGCTGCTCCTGCTCGGCCGAGACGAAGACGATCTCCAGGCGCTGCGGCGGCGGGCGGGACGGGGCGGCGGCGGCGGAGGCACCCCCGGTGGCGGCGGCGGCGGCGGCGCCCTCCGGGCCGCCGGGCTGGAAGCGCGCGTAGAAGGCGGCCAGGTTGGCGGCCACCTGGGCGCAGGGCCCCCCGCCGCAGTAGCCGAAGAAGAGCCCCACCAGCGAGACGCCCCGCGCCGGCAGCGACGCCGTGGCCACCGCCGAGCCGTCGGGCGCCGCCAGCGCCTCGCCCAGCAGTTCGGCCAGCGCAGCCATGCCCGCCCGCCCGGCCAGCCAGCCAGCCAGCCAGCCGCCGCCAGGGGGCGCTGCCGCGCCCACTGCCCCGCGTGGCGCTCCACGCCCCCCCCCCCCGCACACGCCCCCGCGCGCAGGCCCCGCCCCGCCCGCCAGCCCGCTCGCTTGCTCGCAGGCCGTGTTTCAGGGTCGTGTGAACGCGCGCGCGGGGTTAATATTAATAATAATAATAGTAAAGTTGGAAGGGACCTTGGAGGTCCGCTAGTCCAACCCCCTGCTCAGGCAGGAAACCCTACACCATTTTGGACAAATGGCTGTCCAGTCTCTTCTTAAAAACCTACAGTGTTGGGGCATTCGCAGCTTCTGGAGGCAGGTTGTTCTACTGGTTAATTGTTCTCACTGTCAGGAAGTTTCTCCTTAGTTCTAGGTTGCTTCTCTCCTTGGTTAGTTTCCACCCGTTGCTTCTTGTCCTGCCTTCAGGCGCTTTGAAGAATAGCTTGACTGCCTCTTCTTTGGGGCAGCCCCTCAAATACTGGAACACTGCTATCATGTCCCCCCTTGTCCTTCTCTTCGTTAAACGAGACAGACCCAATTCCAGCAACCGTTCCTTAAATATGCTTTAGCCTCCAGTCCCCTAATCATCTTTGTTGCTCTTCTCTGCACTCTTTCTAGAGTCTCAACATCTTTTTTACATCGTGGTGACCAAAACCAGATGCCATATTCCAAGTGTGGCCTCACCAAGGCCTTGTAAAGTGTTATTAATACTTCACCTGATCTTGATTCCATCCCTCTGTTAATGCAGCCCAGCACTGTGTTGGCCTTTTTGGCAGCTGCAGCACACGACTGGCTCCTATTTAAGGGATTGTCCACTAGGACTCCGAAATCCCTCTCACAGTTACTACTATTGAGCAAGGTACCCCCTGTACTATACCTGTCCATTTGGTTTTTCTTGCCTAAATGTAGAACCTTACTTTTTTCACCATTGAATTTCATTTTGTTAGATAGTGCCCAGTTTTCAAGTCTGTCCAGATCCTCCTGTATCCTAAGCCTGTCTTCTGGAGTGTTGGCTATTCCTGCCAGCTTGGTGTCGTCTGCAAATTTGATGAGTTCCCCATCTATCCCCTCGTCCAGATTGTTAAGGGGGGATTTCCAGCTGGAAGTTTTTAAGAACTGGTAGAGGTTCTCCTGCTTGAGTAGGGGGCTGGACTAGAAGGCCTCCAGGGTCCCTTCCAGTTGTATTCTGATCGATTGAAATGGTATATAGCAGTGGTGGCGAACCTATGGCACGGGTGCCAGAGGCGGCACTCAGAGCCCTCTCTGTGGGCACGCGCGCCGTCGCTCCAGTCCTAGGCCTTCAGCTGGGTTTTATAAAACCTTTTCGCTTTAGGCCTCCGCCGCCGTGTGCAAAAAAAAAAGTTCAATCAATCAGTCCATTTCAACTTCTTGTGGGAAAAAAAAGATCTTGCAAAGTGGGGATTGATTAAACTTTTTAGTCCCACCCGTCTGCCGTTACCACTGCAACCACGCCCACCCAATAGGCCACACCCACCCAACGGGCCACACCCACCAGGCACCCGACATGCATAAGTGGGTTTTGGGTTACAGTTTGGGCACTCGGTCTCTAAAAGGTTCACCATCACTGGTATTTAGGTTCTCCTGCTTGAACTTTTAATACAGACTCTTAATTCATCTTGGTCAACTATTGATTCTCCATTTCTAACTCTATAGCCAGCCTAGGAATTCTGGGAGTTGAAGTGCACAAGTCTTAAAGTTGCCAAGTTTGTGGACCTCTGATCTACAGATCTAAACCTGGTTTCATCCCAGCTTTACTTCCCAAAGCCTCACCGTGTCTTTTCCTCCCATTCCACTCTCCCTGTCAAGTAGGCTGGACAGAACCAGGAGCTTTCAACGGCTGGCTGGACTCGAACCCCAATCTTCTCTGGTCTTGGTAGAAAAAGTTGGCTGGGGGGGGGGACAGAAGGTCTGGCAAAATAAAGAGGATAATGCCAAGCTGTTTTTCAGGAAAGAGAAGTTCATTTTGCCTTTAGCCACACCTGAAATGAATGAGTACACAAAGCGGGATGCCTAGAGTGGCAAGAACAACAAACCAGTATCCCAGCCAGCCTGAGTTAGTCACAGCACAGGGTTTCTGCCAGCTTGTGCTCCCTGATATTTGCAAAACCATTAAATTAACTAGGACAGGAGTCTTCCAACTCGGCCCTTTTATGACTTGTGGACTTCAACTCCCAGAATTCCTCAGCCAGGCACGTCCGCCCATCATAAAGCAAGATTGGCTGGGGAATTCTGGGAGTTAAAGTCCACCATTTTAAAGCATACTGGCTGGGGAATTCTGGGAGTTCAAGTCCATTCCTCTTAAAGCCTGCTGGCTGGGGAATTCTGGGAGCTGAAGTCCACCTGAAAGCATGCTAGCTGGGGAATTCTGGGAGTGGAAGTCCACCCATCTTAAAGCATTCTGGCTGGGGAATTCTGGGAGTTGAAGTCCATCCCCTTAAAGCATGCTGGCTGGGGAATTCTGGGAGTTGAAGTCCACCCATCTTAATGCATACTGGCTGATGGAATTCTGGGAGTGGAAGTCCACCCACCTTAAAACTGCTGAGGTTGAGACTAGTTTAACTTGATAAAGGCTGCTTTCCGGCAAGACAAGCCAGGTTTGGCTTTATTTCTTAAAAGATTGGCACACCACCATGCTAGCCACCCTCTCGGGGGACAGAAAACATCGCCCCCAACAAGCCAAGATGGCTGAGTGGAGTTTTCAGGAGGACACGCCGTGCTGAGACCCCCCCAAATCTTAAGAAAACTACGATAATTCCAACTTGCCTAGCTGTGAGGTTCGGGCGCCCCCTTGTGACAGCCAAGGAGCCCTGCATTTTGAAAAGAATTTTATCTTTTTGAAATGTATTTTACTGAATTTAATAATAATAGAATAGAGCTGGAAGGGACCTTGGAGGTCTTAAGCAGGAGAATCTATACCATCTCAAACAAGTGACTTAAGCAGGAGAACCTATACCCTCTCAGACAAATGTCTAGCCTTAAAAATCTCCAGTGATGGAGCGCCCACCTGTTCCACGGGTTAATTTGTCTTCACTTTAATTCATTGATTTAAAAATCTTTTCTTGGCAGGGCTTGGGGTGGATTTCCTGTGTGACTCCTATTTGATATTGGTTTTATTTTTTTAAAATTATTTCTTAGATTTGATTGTCGCCCATCTTGTTTGGTTTGCTCCCTTATGGACGTTAAGTCGAGGACTATTTATATTTTCTCGGAGATCCTGCAAGTCTTTAAAGAGGACTATTGTCCTTTTCCCCCAACCCCAGGATCCCCACTCCAATTTTCCTTTTTAGGACTTGATTTCCAATTCTTGTTTCTTGGCCTGCCTTGAAAGGAAGTTTGGAGGACAGCAATATTCTTGTAGATAATAGAATCAAGATCACATGAAGGGTTAATATCACTTTACAAGGCCTTGTTAAGGCCACACTTGGAATATGGCATCCAGTTTTGGTCACCGCGATGTAACAAACGTGCTGAGACTCGAAAAAGAGTGCAGAGCAATAAAGATGATTAGGGGACTGGAGGTTAAAACATATAAGGAACGGTTGCTGGAATTGGGTATGTCTAGTTTAATGAAGAGAAGGGGGGCATAATAGTAGTGTTTCAATCTCTAAGGGGCTACCACAAAGAAGAGGGAGTCTAGCTATTCTCCAAAGCACCCGAAGACAGGACAAGAAGCAACAGAAACTCATCAAAGAGAAGCAACCTAGAACTAAGGAGGAATTTTCTGACAGTTAGAACAATTAACCCATGGAACAACCTGCCTCCAGAATCTGTGAATGTTCCAACATTGGAAGTTTTTAAGAAGAGATTGGACAACCTTTTGTCTGAAATGGTATAGGGTTTCCTGCTTGAGCAGAGGGTTGGACTAGATGACCTCCAAGGTCCCTTCCAACTTTATTATTATTGTTGTTATTACATACAATCTGCAACAATGCCCAACATTAGAACTAGACCTCAGCTTATAACCAAATGCTTAGCAGTCATCGAAACTTACAAAAGACACCCCCAAAAAAATTATTTACCACCCATTTCTGAGTTCTAAGGGATCATGTGACTATATCTGAGACACTTGGCAACCAGACTAGATTTGTGTCTGTTTGCCATGTCAAGAAACTATAGTTTACGTTTTTCCCAGAAACCAGCCTTTACTTCCAGTTCCTGGCACAAACCCCCATAATGAACAACCCTTGCAGTCATTTATCAGCCTCACCAAAACAGGAGGAAAAATTGGACCCGGTCATGTGGTGACCCACTTAACGACCAACACTCAATTACAGTCGTAAGTCAAGGACGACTTGTCCTTAAAGGATTTCTTTTCACAGAGACTGAGATATTTGATAGGGTCAAAAATTGAGTGTCTGATTTCTTTTGGCAGGTTCACATCTTGACGTTAGCCACCCGTTGACCGCTTTTACTATGTTATTTCGGAACTTTAGGGAAATAATGGCGTGCGTCAGTCCTTGTAACTTTAGGACGGCCTTTGAAGATGAACCGTCAACCGTTTTTTAAAAAATAAACAGTTAAGAAACACTCCGCAGGGTAGCGTTCAGTGGCGCAGCCTTCCAGGTCCTGGAGAAGATATTCAGATATTGGGAAATGTCTCCACCTAGAAAGACCAGAATTGTGTCCCAAAGGTGAATTTTGAGGACTTCCTTGTTTTTCTTTGAAGATGTTTCATTTCTCATCAAAGGAGCTTCTTCAGCTCTTACTGGATGGTGGGGAATGGAAGGATTTATACTCCTTGCAGATAGCTGGTCATTTGCATTCTTTTAGAGCAGATATGTCAAACACAAGGCCCGGGGGCTGGATGCGGCCCACAAAGTGGTTTCATGTGGCCTGCAAAGCCATCCTGGAAACACTGAGGGAACGGCCGCCGCTGCCTTGGCCCTGGCCCAGGCCGGCCGGGAGCCAATGCACAATTTTGTGATGGCCATCTAGGCTGAAACACATTCAATCTTAGCTCCACAAGGCCGTCTGGAAACAGCGAGGAACCGGCCCCTGCTGTATTGACCCCGTCCCCTGGGTGCATGCTGGGGAGGGGTCACCCTTTGTGAGGAATGAAGAGATGGACCATCGCCTGGAAGTGGCCAGCAAATGGCCCTCGCCTATTTTACCTATCCGGCTTGATGGGCTCTGCCCTGGTCCCCCCCCTTCTGCCAGAGACCCTCAGATCTGTCCCACTCCTGCCCAGGCCCCCACAGGCCCCCTTGACGTGAATGATGTAGAGCTGCCATGCCCACCCAGTAGGCCACACCCCCTCCATCCACGCCCACCCAGTAGGCTGCACCCACCCTGGCCACACCCACCCGGCCCCCTGAGGGCAACCGCAATGCTGATGCCGCCCTTAATGAAATTGAGTTTGACACCCCTGTTGTAGAGAGTTGTTGAGGCCACCTGGAGGTTTACCTGTGTCCTCAGGGTCACCTGAGTGGTGCAAATGGGTGGGGAGCCTTCTCGGCTGCAGGATGGTTTCTGCCCTGGGTCCCTTCCCCGTTGAAGACGGGCACACAGGCTGTTGGGGATGAGTCTGTGTGGTCTGCATCTCCAAATGAAGCGCAAATGGATCCTGTATAGTCTGCCATGTTTTCTGGGAATCTTTTCCTCCTCCCACATCATTCGAAGTGTGTTCCTCCCAAAGTGCATGGCTAAAGGTCTATGGAGATTCTCATAGGCTCCCCACCCATTTGCACTGCTCAGGTGACCCTGAGGACACAGGTCAGCCTCCAGGTGGCCTCAACGTTTCTCTAGAACAGTGGTTCTCAACCTTTTTAATGCCGCGACCCCCAACGGATCGTAAGTCGAGGACTACTCAACTGGTCGTAAGTCGAGGACTACTCAACTGGTGCAGCACCGTTTGCAGAATGGGACTTTTGGCGGGCTCAGCAGGGCAGAGACAGCCTGGACAATTCCTATTGGCTTTGGAAAGCCAATAGAATTAGACTCTATTCAAGAGAGTCTATTCTATTGGCTTTTCAAAAGCCAATAGAATAAAAGGGAGTAGCACAGCTAAGGAAAAGGGGAGAAAAAATGGCGGACTGTGTTGTTTGGCGACCCCCGTGAAATGGTCGTTCGACCCCAAATGGGGTCCCGACCCACAGGTGGAGAACCACGGCTCTAAAAGAAGGCAAAGGACCGGCTGTCTGCAAGGAGTGTAAATCCTTCCATTTCCCACCATTCCAGTCAGAGCTGAAGAAGCTTCTGGGATGAGAAGCGAAACGTCTTCAGAGAAAAACAAGAAAGTCCAGTTGCCTCCTGAAAAAACACCTTTGGGACAACCGTGGACCTGGAGCATGGAGAATCTCCATAGCCCAGGGGTGTCAAACTCAATTTCATTGAGGGCCGCATCAGCATTGCGGTTGCCCTGGGGGGGCCAGGTGGGTGTGGCCAGGGTGGGTGCAGCCTACTGGGTGGGTGTGGATGGAGTGGGTGTGGCCTACTGGGTAGGCATGGCCAATTCTACATCATTCGCGTCAAGGGGGCTTGTGGGGGCCTGGGCAGGAGTGGGACAGATCTGAGGGTCTCTGGCAGAAGAGGGTGGGACCGGGGCAAGCATCAAGGCATGGTACATTTCTTCATTCCTCACAAAGGGTGACACCTCCCCAGCATGCACCCAGGGGGCAGGGCCGACGTGGCAGGGGCTGGTTCCTCGCTGTTTCCAAACGGCCTTGTGGAGCTAAGACTGAATGCCTTTCAGCATAGATGTTGTGGTTCCGGCTAATGAAACATTCCAAAGAACTTCCAGGCATTTATTTTCCTAAAAGTCTTTTAATGTTACAAAATGTCGGCACAGGCACAACGGAGGGATGCTAGGATCTAAGTTCTCTTCCTCTGAGCAGTTAAATTATCAGCCTGTTCCCTCCCTAAATTAGCCGTCATATCTCACGGCTATCCAATTAGTGTGAAGGTCAAATGTTTTCTTCCTCTTTCTTTCCCGGGCTTTACCCCCAACTGCCCCTTCTGCTCTTTATTAACCCCATATTTACCAGACAATACTGCATATTGTCAAAAGCAAGAATATACAATATTTGCAGCGTTGACAATAGATAGCCACCACAAAATTGTACATTGGCTCCCGGCTGGCCTGGGCCAGGGCCAAGGCAGCGGGGACCGTTCCCTCCCTGTTTCCATGTGAAACCACTTTGTGGGCCACATCTGGCTCCCGGGCCTTGTGTTTGACATATCTGGTATAGACAATCAGAATCATGCATGGTTTTCGCTCTGACCTTTCATGGACAGTTGGACTTTGAGAAAGAAGGTATTGATGTCTTTGAACTTTGGTGTTGGAGAAGACAACTAAGAAGAGTGAGGACAGCCAAGAAAAACCACCAACGTATCATTGAACAAATCAACCCGGAGCTCTCCCTCAAGACACAAATGACCAGGTTCAAATTCTCCTACTATGAAAGCATGATGTGAAGATCCAGCTCTCTGGAGAAGGCTTTGATGCTAGAAAAAGTGGAAGAGAGGAGAGGACAACCACAGCAAGGTGGAGGGACTCAGTGGCGATGGGAACATCACTGGAAGATCTGAAGGAACGTGTTGGGGACAGAATCCTTTGACATTAGAGGAGGCTCCCGAGAAGATGATGGACAGCCATGAAAACAAAGTGATGGACCATCAAACAAAACCAGCCAGTCTTCACTCAAAACATGGAGATGGAGGAGGAGGAGGAGGACTATGGAGTCATCAGCGCTCTCTGAGCTTGGTGGGTTTTTTGTAGATGTCCCATAACCCAACTAGAGAACACCAACAGTGTTTGAAGGGAGTGGGGTTTATGGAGAAGAGGAAGATGGGGAGGAGGAGGAGGAGGAGGAGAAGGAGGAGGAGGAGGAGAAGGAGGAGGAGGAGGAGGAGGAGAAGAAGAACAACAACAACAAGAACAAGAAGAAGAAGAAGAAGAAGAAGAACAACAACAACAACTATGGGATCCTTGGTGCACTCTGAACTTGGTGGTTTTGTTGCAGATGTTTCATTGACCCAACTAGGTAACATCTTCAGTGCTAGAAGGGAAGTGGGATTGTGGAATGGAGATGGAGGAGGAAGAGGAGGAGGAGGAGGAGGAGGCGGACTGATTGGAACACGCTGGGGACAGATCAATTCTTTGTGGTCACTAAGAGTTAACACCAAGTTGTCACCCAACTAAGGCACAAATGATCAGGCTCCAATTATATTGGAGTCATGTTATGGGAAGACCCATCTCTCTTGGCAAGCCCATAATGCTGGGAAGGTGGAAGGGAAAAAAAAAAAGCAACGGACCAGCCAGATGGATGGACTCAGTCACAGTGATGGTGAGGACACCTTTAGAAGACCTGAATGATCAGATTGGGGAGAGATCATCATGGAAAAATATCTATTTATATGGTCACTAAAAATCCAGGAATATCCCTTTCTTGTTTTAGGACAGTATTTCTCAACCTCGGTCACTTTAAGGTGTGTGTGTGTGTGTGGACTTCAACTCCCAGAATCCCCCAGCCAGAATGGCTGGCTGGAGAATTCTGGGAATTGAAGTCCACACAACTTAAAGTGATTGATGCTCAAACGAGACTAAGTTAAACAGCATTATGAGCCAGTAGGACAGTGATGGCGAACCTTTTAGAGACCGAGTGCCCAAACTGAAACCCAAAACCACTTATGTATCGTCGGGTGCCGGGTGGGCGTGGCCATTGGGTGGGCGTGGCCATTGGGTGGGTGTGGCCAATTGGGTGGGCATGATAACAGCAGACTGGGTGGGACTAAAAAGTTTAATCAATCAATTCCAACTTTGCGAGATCTTTTTTTTCCCCGCAAGAAGTTGAAATTGATTGATATATTGAACCTTTTTTTTTTGCACATGGCGACGGAGGCCTAAAGCAAAAAGGTTTTATAAAACCCAGCTGAAGGCCTAGGACTGGGGCGACGGCATACGTGCCCACAGAAAGAGCTCTACCATGGCAGTAGGACAATGATATATCTTTAATTTCCTGGTGACAAAGCTCACCTCTCCTTTGCTAATCCTGGCAATGCATCCACCATCTAACAAAAAAGTTTATTTTTGTAAAAATCCTGAGCCGCAAAATTAATCACTGTCCAAAATGGGAACAAAGAAGGAACAACAACAACAAAAAAGAAAACAAATCACAGATACTGTGCTTTGTGTTGTAAAAAAAAAATATAATAACGTAACAGCATTGCACATATTGGGAGATTCCATGGTTTTAAAAATGATTGTGTGGAGGTGTCTTAATCTGCTTACTCTGTGCTGTTAAGAATCATTCTTGAAATACAGTTAGCCCCCACTTACAGCCATTCGTTTAGTGACTGTTCAAAATTACAGCGGCACTGAAAAAAAAAGTGACTTGCAGCCAGTCCTCGCACTATGACCATCTCAGCATCCCTATGGTCACCTGATCAGTATTGGGTTGCTTAGCGACCAGCATGATTTTACAATAGTTACAACATTCCGTTGTCGTGTGATTGATATTTGTGACCTTACGAGCCGACTTCCGACAAGCAAAGTTAGTTGGGGAAGCCGGATTTGTTTAATGACAGCATGATTCACTTAACAACAGGAGCAAAAACTTGCAAAATTGGGCATGACTCACTTAACAACTGCCTCGCTTTACAACAGAAAGTCTGGTCTAATTGCGGTTGTAAGTCGAGGACCACCTATACATAAATGGCATGGAGTAACATTAGAGCTGCAAGCAGGATAATCGGTCTAAAGAGTCAAGATGGCACCCACAATAGCACAGTGGAATGTTTTACACACATCAAAAATTGGAGCTTTTGTTGTATCATGAAAGCTGCCCTCTTTACTTTTTTGACCACATCTGGGTCAAAACATTGCTGATGGAAATCACCAGTGGTCAACCAAACCTTCAACAGATTTCTTAAAACCAGGAATTTTTATCAGTGAATGTGTACAGAAGACACTTGGATTTATTCCAATGTGATTTTTTTTCCTTTTTAATATCTATTTTTATTTTATTCAAAAAAGGTTAAAATAGAAAACACCAATTTTTTTTTTTTGAAAAAAATTAAACACCTGGATTTATTCCAATGTGATTTTCCAAACGCCTTGAAAGGTGAGTTAAGTCTTTCCATCCCTTAACAACATCAAATGGGTGACCCCATCATTGGTCCAGGCTGATCGTAGAGGAGCAACTATCTTTGGAGATCAGATCCAAGGCTGAGTCACTCTTAGATCCTCTGGGATGAACGCTGATGAGTGAGCAGGACGCCCATTCGAATTGGCTGCCTTGTCTGGTCCTCCCGTGCTGCACAGCTCCGCCGTTCTCAGAGAAGGAGATGGATGACAATCCCCAAAATCAAGATGGCGACTGCTAACAGCAGTGCCAGTCCACGCCGGAAAACAAGGTGCCTGCAGGATAAGGCCCCTGGCATTGGGGAAACCATGAATGGGGGCATCTGTTCGCTGGGAATGGGCTGATGGTCCGCTAAGTTTTCGCCCTGGTGGACAAGACAACTGAGGGTATCTCCGTTGGGCACCTCCAGATTCATCACAAGATAATCTGTGTGCAGACCACATGCAAGGGATTAGAAATTGCAGATTGAGACGCTCGGCTTAACCGTTCGATGTTGGTGGCCAGGCAGTAGTCCTGGCCTTAGTACCACAAGGGAATCCCAAACTTCTATTGCTAAGCGAGATAGTTGTTAAGTAAATTTTGCCCCATGTTACCACCTTCCTTGCCAGCGTTGTTAAGTGAATCGCTGCAGTAGTTACGTTAGTGGCACAGTTGTTAAATGACTCTAGCTTCCCCATTGACTTTGCTGGTCAGAAGGTCGCAAAAGCTGATCACATGACCTGGCACACGGCAACTGTCATAAATACATGTCAGTTGCCAAGCCTCTAAAAAATTTTTTTTATATTGAAAATTTTTATTTTTTTCCATTTAAACATTATAAAAATACAATACAATTTTAAAATAAGATAAATTCATAACCATTGGTGCGGCCCGCCCATGCCCCCCAGGCCGCGTCCACCCTTTCTTAAAACATTCCCTACTTCCCTTCTCTTTCTCTCCTCCCCACCTACTCTTTTCCCCTCCCCCTCTCCTCTCAACACCCTACTTCCTCTCTACACCTTCTCTCCTCCCATCCCTATCAAACCCATGAACACAGCATAAAGGGAGTGCCTGGGGCCGCACTCCTATAAACAACCATTATCTATACTACACTTACCCCCCCTCTTACCCTCCCTCCCACCCCCAACCCCCCTCCCTCACTTCCCAGAGCAGAACACAGGGTTAATAATAACCAAATTTATAATAATGAAAAAGAAAAGAAAAGAAAAAAAGAAAAGAAAAAAGAAAATATCATAATTAACCTTTAACTCCATAACCTATAAGACAATTCTCTATAATATTTGTTATAATATTCATTCATAAAATAAGTGAAACTTTTTAATTCCATACTTTTTCTGAATATAATCTATCCATCTTCTCCATACAGTGATATATTTTTCTTGTGTATGATCCTTTAAATAAGCAGAGATTTTTGCCATTTCTGCAAGACTAGATACTTTAAATGTCCATTCTTCTAAAGTAGGCAAAGAATCTTTCTTCCAGTATAAACCTACTAATAAACTTGCTGCAGTTACTAAATTCAACATCAAGATAGTTTATTTTTCATTTAAATCAACGAAAATACTCAGTAAAAATAGTTGAGGAGTAAACTTTATCTTCCTTCTAAAAATCTAAAGCCTCTAAATTTTGATCATGTGACCCTGGGGATATTGCAATGGTAATGTGAAAAACGATCATACAGTCACTTTTTTCAGTGCCGTTGTTCACTTTGGAGAGGTGAGTTCTAGTCCTGCCTTAGCCATTAAATCCAGCCAGGTGATTTTCGGCCACTTCCTCCCTCTCAGCCTAACCACCTCACAGGGTTGTTGTTGTGGAGAAAACAGGAGAAGGAAGTGCATTGTATATGTTTGCCCCTTGAGTTATTTGCAAAAATAATCAAAGCGAACAACACGTTGCATGGAGCAAATCTAAAATGCAATCAACCCATAAATCATCTGAATAAACCTTGCAAGGTGCTTTTTAAAGACTCTCCAAACCTTTTTTCACACTGTTAAAAACACACACACACAGAGACACACATCGCACAAAGAGTAAGGGATAATAGGGTGTTTTTACCCGCACCGGAAGACTGCTGAGGACTTCCTAGTCGGTCTGTTAATCCAGCTCGGATCTGGGCCTGAGAGAGAGGAAAGAAACAAACAAGCAAAACAAAATTGGTCTCGTTTTGAACATTTTTGCGAAGAGCCAGCTGCCATAGTTCACGGCTTGCTGTTTTATTCTGAGTCAAGCCCATGAACCCATTCCTCAGCTGGCACTACTGAGGACAAAGCGCAATCAAACCTGCAGGCAAGAGATCTACCTCTTCGGCGGCTTTTTTCCAGTTCATGCGCAAGACGACAAGCAAAAAAGATGCCGCTTGCAGAGAGATGCAAACGATCAAACCGGTCCACAGGCCTGCAGGGAGAGTGAGAGGTTGGCTCTAGAACTGTGTTTCTCAACCTCTGAAGCTTTAAAACGGGTGGACTTCAACTCCCAGAATTCCCCAGCCAGCCTCCTCCCATTTTCCCCCATAATAGACCTACGAGGTAGGTTGGACCATAGTCGCTCTAGGAACTACTAAGCTGGGGAGGGCATGCTGACTGGGGAATTCTGGGAGTGAAAGTCCACCCCTCTTAAAGCATGTTGGCTGAGGAATTCTGGGACTTGAAGTCCACCTATCTTAAAAACTGCTGAGGTTGAGAAACATTGTTTTAGGTAGTGAGTTTGGCCATGGGACTCACTTCCACCAGTTGGGGAGGGACCAATTGTGATCTTCCTAAAGGGATCTTTCAGATTCTATTCTATTCCATTCCATTCCATATATTCTATTCTATTCTATTCCATTCCATTCCATTCCATTCCATTATTCTATTCTATTCTATTCTATTCTATTCTATTCTATTCTATTCTATTCTATTCTATTCTATTCTATTCTATATGCTATTCTATTCTATTCTATTCTATTCTATTTTATTCTATTCTATTCTATTCTATTCCATTCTTTCATTATTCCATTCCATTTCATTCCATTAATCCATTCCATTCTATTCTATTCCATTCCATTATTCTATTCTATACTATTCTATTCTATTCTATATGCTATTCTATATGCTATTCTATTCCATTCCATTCTTTCATTATTCCATTCCATTCCATTCCATTCAATTCCATTCCATTATTCTACTTCTACTCTATTCTATTCTACTCCATTCCATCTTCTACTTCTACTTCTACTTCTATTCTATTCTATTCTATTCTATTCTATTCTATTCTATTCTATTCTATTCCATCTCAATCACTGTTTGAGGCACATCTGGCTGGTGTTCCTGACAGTCCCATAGACCAAGCCGAACATCTGGAGTGCAGCTTGCAAAGGAAAATGGCATTTGGTGGCTGGCTCACCCATTACACCAAGCTTGTACACGAACATCAGCGTAATCCCGATGGGCAATCCGATGACGTAGTAGCCTACCGCGTTGGCGATGGCGCCAATTTTCTGCTTGCCGGCACCCCTCAGCACACCTCCGCAAGTGGCCTGGCGAACAGAGGCAGAGCAGAGAGATTAGGGAGATTCTCTAAGAGAGTCTCCCGAAGGGTTTTTTTTGATCCGGAGACGAGGATGGATTAAAAACCTCACTCAGCTGGCCTACCTCACAAGGTTATCGTCCTGAGAACAGGCACATTCTGTCGAGCTGCTTGAAGGTAGCCCAGGGAATGTGGTTGGCCGAAGGACACAATTCCATTTTGAAAAATGGATACGGGTTCAAACCATCCACCTGTAGGGGAGACTCTCCTGGTGTATCTCTGGATGATGCCCTGTTCTGGCTTCCCAGCTAGTACAGATAGTCCTTGACTTACAACAGTTCATTTAGTGACCATTCAAAGTGTGTCTCTGGATGATGCCCTGTTCTGGCTTCCCAACTAATACAGATAGTCCTTGACTTACAACAGTTCATTTAGTGACTGTTCAAAGTGTGTCTCTGGATGATGCCCTGTTCTGGCTTCCCAACTTGTACAGGTAGTCCTAGTATTGGCTACCATCAGGTGAAGGAAAGCTACCTGAGACCAACCTGAGCAAGTTGTGCTTCCTTTTTCTGGTTATTTGGCTATACCTTTTCATAGAATACAGTACAGATAATTGAACAAACTTTGTCGCATTGCATTCTTGATTAAATTACCTTTCCACTGATATATAATTTTATGGTACTACTCCAAAAAAAAAGGAGGGGGGGTGGTGTTATTAGCCATCAAACCTAAAAATTACACTTTTCCCAAAAGGTTTCCACAATTTTGGCCACTACTGTAGACATACCCAATTCCAGCAACCGTTCTTTATATGGAGGCTAAAACATATAAGGAACAGTTGCTGGAATTGAGTATGTCTAATTCAATGAAGAGAAGGACAAGGGAGGACATGATAGCAGTCTTCCAATATTTGGGGGCCCTTCGCAAAGAGGGGAGTCAACTTATTCTCCAAAGCACCTGAAGGCAGGACAAAAAGCAACGGATGGAAACTCATCAAGGAGAGAAGCAACGTAGAACTAAGGAGAAACTTCCTGACAGTGAGAACAATTAACCAGTGGAACAGCCTGCCTCCAGAAGCGGTGAATGCTCCAACAATGGAAGTTTTTAAGAAGAGACTGGACAGCCATTTGTCTGAAATGGCATAGGGTTTCCTGCCTGAGCAGGGGGTTGGACTAGATGACCTCCAAGGTCCCTTCCAACTCGGTTATTCTACTTCTAATCAGATTGCATGTGTGAATCTGCAGAGAACCCCATCGAAAGAGGAACCCTGAGCTTCACAGCTCCTAAGATTGTTTTCTTCCACCCTGATCGTCTGCACATACTTTCAAGTTTTGCCAGTGCTAGGACTCCCCTAAGGGCCAAAATAAAAATAAAATCAAGAATAAAAAAAATATATTTATCCAGGAACTACGATTTCCACAGGAATGGGTTCTATTTGTAGTCATGAGGACTAGAAACCTGTTCGAATAAACAGGAAAGGCTTTTTACAAAGCCCATTTGGCTCCCCCCCATCACACCCCACCCAGGGGCTTTGCAACCGCCATAAACTCACCGCGGTGGCATCGAACAGGTGAAAAGGGGAAAAGATTAGCATCACTTTGGACACCAAAGACACGATCTCTCTATTGAGGGAAGAAAAAAATAATATTATTAGGAGATCTGAGTTCTAAAGTCTGCCCAGGAAAAAGCTCATTGGAGGATGTACAGGTAGTCTTAGATTTACAACCCTTCATTTAGCATCCGTTCAAAGTTACAACAGCGCTAAAAAAACCCCAAACCAACCATTTATGACCAGTCCTCGCACTTACGACCGTCGCATCATCCGCCTGGTCCTGTGATCAAAATTGGGATGTTTGGCAAGTGGCCAGTATTTATAATATGGCGGTCGCCATTTTGCGACCTTCCAACAAACAAACTGAAAAGGGGAAGGCAGATTCATTTAACGACTGGGTGATTCGCTTAATGGCCTAAAAAGAAAAAAAAACGAGGTGGCCAAAATTTCCCTTAAGGCAAAATTCTGGGGTTAGGACCCTGAAGCGAATCAAGTAGCATCCATTCAACGCTACGTTGGTTTTCTTTTCATTAGACGTATCACTAGAAGCAAATGGGTGGAGTTGTTCTGACGTGCTGGATTGTGTCTGTGGAGGAGACACCGCTGTGACCCACAAAGAGGGGCAACTGGCATCCTCTCCCCCCAGGAACACGAGGAAGTTCACAAAATGCAATTGTGTAACTCTCAGTGTGTGTGTGTGTGTGTGTGTGTGTGTGTGTACACGGCCATCACAAGTTGGAAGATGCTTCATAAGTAGCTTTTGGAGGCTCCGTCATAACTCAAGAACGGGCGTAAATCCGGGACTACCTGTACGGGCAGAGGGGCAACGGGCAGACTCCCTTTCATTCGTCCCCCTCCTGGGGTATCTTGAGAAGAGAGATAATGAAAAGAGGGCCTTACAGGTCGTTGGTGAAGATGTAGGCCACCACGTCCTTCACAGCTGCCAGCAGCCCAGCGAAAACCACCGCAAGAACCCCTGTGAAGGGAGAGAGAAGGTGGGTCCCATGCTGGGGGGGGGGAAATGTTTCATCTCCGTTCGGGGGGGGGGCATCTTCAATGCGGTTGCATACTGTATATCCATTCATCTCTATCTATCTACCTACCTATCCATCCATTCATCTCTATGCATCTATAGATAGATAGGTAGATAGATGAGAGAGAGAGAGAGAGAGAGAGAGAGAGAGAGAGATGATAGATAGATGAATGGATGGAGATAGATAGATAGATAGATAGATAGATAGATAGATAGATAGATAGATAGATAAATAGATGATAGATGGATGGATGGATGGATGGATGATAAATAGGTGAATGGATAGAGAGAGATGATAGATAGATAGATAGATAGATAGATAGATAGATAGATAGATAGAAAAAAAGATGGATAAATGAATGGATGGATGGATGGATAAATGATAAATAGATGAATAGATAGAAAGATAGATGATAGATAGATAGATAGATAGATAGATAGATGATAAATACATGATAAATAGATGAATGGATAGATAGATAGATGATAGCAATAGATAGATGGATAATGGATGGATGGATAAATGATGAATAGATGGATAGATAGATGGATGGAGATAGATAGATAGATAGATAGATAGATAGATAGATAGATAGATAGATAGATAGATAGATAGACATGGGCATATGATAAATAGATGAATAGATAGATAGATAGATAGATAGATAGATAGATAGATAGATAGATAGATAGATAGATAGATAGATAGATAGATAGATAGATAGATAGATAGACATGGGCATATGATAAATAGATGAATAGATAGATAGATAGATAGATAGATAGATAGATAGATAGATAGATAGATAGATAGATAGATAGATAGATAGATAGATAGATATGGGCATATGATAAATAGATAGATAGATAGATAGATAGATAGATAGATAGATAGATAGATAGATAGATAGATAGATAGATAGATAGATAGATAGATATGGGCATATGATAAATAGATGAATGGATAGATAGATAGATGATGATATACATGATAGACAGATATCTATCTAATCTATCTATACTGAACTATCCCTCCCTCCATCCATCCTTCTATCCCTTTATCCATCCATCCATCTCTATCAGAAGGATCTACATGGTTTCTGAGGCTCTCCTAAACTAGCAGGCTCTTTGAGGTCTTCTAGTCTAACCCCTTTGCTCAGGGCAAGCGCCCACCAAAGCTGTGCTCCTTAACCTTAGCCACTTTAAGATAGGTTAATTTCAACTCCCAGCATTCCCCAGCGGGCATGAATTGGAACTTCTCCACCCCCCCCTTCCAGGGCTTAAAGAGTCATATATACTCACCGGTGCAAAGGAGGGCCATAATGCATGACCTCTTAGCCTGGTCAACATCTCCGGCGCCTAAGGCGTTACCCACGCGGACACTGGAAGCCACGCTCATCCCCTGTGGTAGCTGAGAAGAAGCTTCTGTGAGTGGTTTTTGCACCAGTTTGGAGATTTTTCTTTTGTGCAAAGTCAATCAGGGTTAACCTCTAACCCAGTGTTTCCCAAACTTGACAATTTTAAGGCATGTGGACTTCAACTCCCAGAATTCCAGAGCCAGCGTTGCTGGCTGTGGAATTCTGGGAGTTGAAGTCCTCATGCCTTAAAATTGTCAAGTTTGGGAAATACTGCTCTAACCCAACAAAAGGCATACGAGCAGTCCTTGACTTACAACCGTTCATTTAGTGACTGTTCAAAGTTACAACGGTGCTGAAAGAAGTGCCTTACGATCATTTTTCACACTGATGGGCATTGCAGCATCCCCATGATCACGTGACCTATACTCGGACGCTTGGCAACTGGTTCATATTTATAACGGTTGCTGTGTCCCAGGGAGGGTCATGTGACCCTCTTTTGCGAGCTTCCGAGAAGCCAAGTCAATGGGGAAGCCAGATTCATTTAACAACTGTGACAAGAAAGGTCATAAAATGGAGCAAGACTCACTTAAAAACTGTCTTGCTTAGCAATAGACGTTTTGGACTCCATTGTGATTCTAAGGCCAGGACTACCACATGTCCACCAGCATCAGATGGTTAAGCCGAGCGCATCAATCTATAACAGCGGTTCTCAACCTGTGGGTCATGACCCCATTTGGGGTCGAACGACCATTTTATGGGGGTCGCCAAACAACGCAGTCCGCCATTTTTTCCCCCTTTTCCTTAGCTGTGCTACTCCCTTTTATTCTATTGGCTTTTGAAAGCCAATAGAATAGACTCTCTTTAATAGAGTCTAATTCTATTGGCTTTCAAAAGCCAATAGGAATTGTCCAGGCTGTCTCTGCCCTGCTGAGCCCGCCAAAAGTCCCATTCTGCAAACGGTGCTGCACGTTGTCTGCAGCGAAGGCGAGCTGTCTGGAAGCTTCCACCCCTCCCTGCTGAGCAACTACTAAAAATGTAAGTAAAAGAGGGCCAGGGGTGGGAGGTGGGAGGCCGGCGGGCGCAGGGAGGGTTGCTGGCGCGCGTGGGGCCCGGCGGGTGCCTTACCTCCCTTGGGCTGGGCCAGCTGGTGGCCCAGCCGGTGGTCGGCCTGCGCCGTCTCTGCCGCTTGCCAGCTACGCCTCAGCTGGCGCAGGGGGCAGCACCACGCATGCATGGCGCTCCCGGGCAGGGAAAGTCCTCGACTTACGACCGGTTGGGTAGTCCTCGACTTACAACCAGTTGGGGGTCGCGGCATTAAAAAGGTTGAGAACCACTGGTCCATAACTTCTCATCCCTTGCATGTGGTCTACACTCAGAGTAATCATGTTACTCACTTAACATCTGCCGTGATTCCCTAAACCAGTGCTTTTTAACCAGTGGTACGGGTACCACCTGTGGTCCATTGGCACCTGGCAGGTGGTACACAAGCATCCTAGAAAAGTGGTAGCGGGGGAGGGGAATGAGCTGAACTGGCGGCAGCACCACACAAGCCTGAGCGAGAGACGGCTGGAGCTGCAGGGCTGTCAGGGCTCAGCGGAAGCATGAGGATCAGCGCCAGGCTCCAGCTGGAGCTCAGTGCTGATCCTGGTGCTTCTGCTGAGCCCAGAAGAAGCGCCGATCAGCTGGAATGTTGCAGCCTTTCCAGGGTCTTGTGATTTTCATTCAGATGCTTGGCAACCGATTCATATTTATGATGGTCACAGTGTCCCAGGGTCATGTGAAGTGACCAAAACCAGCTGCAACCACCCAGCATATGGGGGAATAAAAACCAAACACCCCCCCCACCCACCCCCGCTGCCAATCCTCAACAGAAATGCTCACAACAATGAAAACCTCGGACAGGAGGAAGAGCACCGCCAGGTGCGCAGGCAGGTGTCTTGCTCTGCTGTGGCTTGGGGGGGCACTTTTTTCAGTGCCATTGTAACTTCGAACAGTCACTAAGCAAACTGTTGTAAGTCGAGGACTACCTGTACTTTATCACTTTTTTCTTTTTGGGGGGGGGTCATCAAGTTTTTGACACCTTGCTAGGCGACAGGTGGTCCTCGGATGTTGCCATATCCTTAAAGTGCTACAGTGGGTGAAAAAGTTGAAAAGCCCTGCCCTAAACAACTGCAGCAAGAAAGGTCATAAAATGGGGCAAAACCCGCTTAACAAATGTCTCACTTAGCAACAGAAATGCTGGGCTCAATTGTGGTTGTAAGTCGAGGACTACCTGCATAAACTGCCATGTTTCTTGCTTCTCACGCTATTGGTGTTAATTCTTTTTCAGAATTTGGCAAATTCTTACCAGATACGCGATGGTCGACAGTTCGTAGATGATGGATTGAGCCCCTAATTCAACCGTACTCATTAATCCTTAGGGGAAAGAAACATGGTTGAGATCCAGAAGCATTACACAAAAAAAGCAGCATATAATATTTTTTTTATTAAATTTTTATTTTATTTTTAACCAACAAAACAAAACAAAACAAAGCAAAACATAACACACATACACACACATACACCTTTTTTAACAGCGATTACGTAACAGTAATCTTCTATTATTTACATTTCCCCCCTTACTCTTCTTTAGAATATTTGTCCTTACTGCCCCGTTGTTTATTTACATTTTTCTTCCTTCATATTCTACTTCTTACTAAGAATAATTCATATTATTATTATTATACATTATTATACACATATTTTCACTTTTGACCTTTCCATATTTATTCTCCTCTATTATTTCTAGTCTCCAACCAGTCATACAACTTGTTCCATGTTATATAGTACTCTGTGTCTTCCTTTTCTTTTATCTCTTTTGTTAATTTGTCCATCTCAGCACAGTCTAGGATTTTTCTTATCACTTCTTCCTCTGATGGTATATTCTCATTTTTCCAGCACTGTGCATATGCTATTCTTGCCGCCGTTATTATATTTCGCAGGGCCATGCTAATCTTCTCTGTATCGTTTCAATTTTAGTATATGTGCTGCCGAAGCGAGCATATAAATTTAATGGCAATAACAATCATACATCTGCGAGAAATACAGGTAGTCCTCAAACTTATGACCATAAATAAGCCCAAAACTTCCATTGCTAAGCAAGACAGTAGTTTTGAGTTTTGCCCGATTGGACGACCGTTCTTGTTGTGGTTGTTTAGTGAATCACTGCAGATGTTAAGTGAGTAACACGGTTGTTAAGTGGATCTGGAGTCCACATTGACTTTGCTTATCAGAAGGTCACAAAAGGGGATCACATGGCCCCCAGGACACGGCAACCGTCATAAATATGAATCAGTTACCAAGCATCTGAATGTTAATCATGTGACTATGGGGATGCTGCAAAGGCCGTAAGTGTGAAAAATGGTCATTGTCAGAAAGTCGCAACAGGGGATCATGTGACCCTGAGACACTGCAACCGTCATAAATAGAAACCAGTTGTCAAGCATCCGAATTTTGATCACATGACCATGTGAATGCTGCAGCATTGTGAGAAATAGTCGGTAAGTCCCTTTTCCAGTGCCGTTGTAACTTTGAACGGTCACTAAATGAATGGTTGTAAGTGGAGGACCAACTGCTCCATTTGCCTGCGACAAAGTCATAGAAAATGAAGAAATAGAACAGAATAGAATAGAATAGAAAATAGACTAGAAAATAGAATGGAATGGAATGGAATAGAATAGAATAGAAAATAGAATAAAATGGAATGGAATAGAATAGAATAGAATAGAATAGAATAGAATAGAATAGAATAGAATAGAATAGAATAGAAAATAGAATAAAATGGAATGGAATGGAATAGAACGGAATAGAATAGAATAGAATAGAATAGAATAGAATAGAATAGAATGGAATGGAATAGAATAGAATAGAATAGAATAGAATTAGAATAGAATAGAAAATAGAATAGAATGGAATAGAATAGAATAGAATAGAAAATAGAATAGAATAAAATGGAATGGAATGGAATGGAATGGAATAGAATAGAATAGAATAGAATAGAATAGAATAGAATAGAATAGAAAATAGAATAAAATGGAATGGAATGGAATGGAATAGAATAGAATAGAAAATAGAATAAAATGGAATGGAATAGAATAGAATAGAATTAGAATAGAATAGAAAATAGAATAGAATAGAATAGAATAGAAAATAGAATAGAATAAAATGGAATGGAATGGAATGGAATAGAATAGAATAGAAAAGTAGGAAGGGATTTTAGAGGTCTTCTAGTCCAACCTTCTACTCAGGCAGGAAACCCTATAACTGAAGGGCTCTGGGATTTTAGAATTCAAACAGATAGGCAGCTGCTACACAAGCCCCCCCCCCCCCCCCGGCTTAACAACTGTTGATAAGAAAATCCAGAAAATCCGGATAGTGGATGTGGCAGCACTGGGAGACAGCAGAGCAGAAGAGGAAGAAATGGAAAAGATCACAAAATGAAAACAGAACGACCGCGGCAAAAGAAAGTAAAGGTAGTATCAGTATATTCAACAAGATATTTAATATATGAGAGGCCTCTTGGGTGCCATCCCAAAACATCTGCAGCACCACTCGAACCCCATCGGCATTGAAAAAAATTCACCATCGATCAATTGCAAAAGGCAGCTTTACTCAGAACAGCTGACATCCCGCGACAAAAGCTTTAAATATTATTCGACATCTGTCTATCCCAGGTTCTATCTGTCTATCCCAGGTTCTTGAGAAGGAACTTGACCAGTAGACAGAAACCTGCCAAATCCGGTCTGAACATCTGGCTGACGGTGGGACCGACTATCCGCATCATCACGGAAAGTGAAAGTGAAAGTGAAAAACTTTGGATCCGCAACTGCATCAACCAACAGGAACCAGACAATCCGAAGGAGTGCCATGTTGTCAGGGCCCATGCAGAGCAGTTTGGGGGGGGTTAGTTGCGGTCATTAAGTGGAGGAGTACTTATACGGCAGTCCTCGACTTACAGCGGTTCATTTAGTGACCGTTCAAGGTTACGACGGCACTGAAAAAAGGGACTTGTGACCATTTTTCACACTTAACGACCGTTGCAACCTCCCCATGATCGCGTGATCAACATTCAGACACTTGGCAACTGACTCGTATTTATGACGGTCGCAGCATCCCAGGGGGGGGGTCACGTGATCCGCTTCTGCAACCTTCTGAGAAGCCAGATTCACTTAACAACCGTGTGACTCACTCAACGATTGCAGTGATTCACTTAACAACTATGGGGTTGTAAAACGGGACAAAACTCACCTAACAAATGTCTCGCTTAGCAACATAAATCATGTGTGGTCGTATGTCGAGGACTACCTGTATAACGCCACCGAACCGTAGAGTGACTCGCCCAGAGAGACAACGGCCCCTGCTGGCCGAGAGAGAAAAGGGGTGTGGGGGTCTCACCTGCGAGGAAGCTGCCAATCTCAAAAGTCCACCACTCAATGCAGATCATAAACATGCTGGGCAGGGCCAGCCGGACGAAGGGACCCCATTCCTGCAGACAGTCCATCGTCCAGCCTGTAAAACACAAGGGCTTCCATGTCAGGGCGAGGGCCTTGTCTGTCTGTGTCTGTTTGTCTGTGTGTTTTATGTGTGCGTGTGTCTGAATAACAGACTAACAGAGTCGGAAGGGACCCTGGAGGTCTTCTAGTCCAACCCCCTGCTCAAGCAGGAGACCCTATACTATTTCAGACAAATGGTTGTCCAATTTCTTCATATAAACCTCCAGTGTTGGAGCAGTGGCTGAGTGTGTGTCTGTGTGTCTGTATCTGTGGGTCTATATCTGTGGGTCTATGTTGCATCTGTGTGTCTGTGTGTCTATGTTGTGTCTGTGTGCCTGTGTTGTGTCTGTGCGTCTATGTTGTGTCTGTGTATCTCTGTGTGAGTCTATGTGGATCTGTGGGTCTATGTTATGTCTGTGTGTCTGTTGTCTCTGTGTCTCTGTGTGTGAGTCTATGTGGATTGTGAGTCTATGTTGTGTTTGTGCATCTATGTTGTATCTGTATATCTGTGTATGAGTCTATATGGATCTGTGGATCTATGTTATGTCTGTGTGTCTGTTGTGTCTGTGTATCTGTGTGTGAGTCTATGTGGATCTGTGAGTCTATGTTGTGTCTGTGCATCTACGTTGTGTCTGTGTATCTGTGTGTGAGTCTATGTGGATCTGTGGGTTATTGTTATGTCTGTGTGTCTGTTGTGTCTGTGTATGTGTGTGTATCTATGTTTGTGTCTAAGTTGTGACTGTATGTCTGTTGTGTCTGTGTATGTGTCTATATTTTGCTTGTATATCTGTCTGTGTCTATGTTGTGTCTGTGTATTTATGTTGCGTCTGTGTATGTCTGTGTCTCTGTGTGTCTATATTATATTTGTGTATCTGTCTGTGCCCATGTCTGTGTGTCTATGTTGTGTCTGTGTGTCTATGTTGTGTTTGTGTATCTGTGTCTGTGTGTCTATATTGTGTTTGTGTATCTGTCTGTCTCTATGTGTCTATGTTGTGTCCACGTGTCTATGTTATGTCTGTGTATCTACTTGAGTGTCTGTGTTTCTGTGTGTGTGTGAGGAGGTGTGTGTCTCTGTGTGTGCTTTGTTATACAGGTTTCTTGTAGCCCAGCCAGGATTACCTTTGGTGAGATGAGTGGCCATATAAATCAAATTAAGAGAATAAATGAATAAATGTCTGAAAATGGATCATTACTTCTCACGAAAATAAAAGAGTGGAGGAAAAAAAAGTGTTTCTAGCTGTGCCCGTGATTCTCTCAACCCTCCCTGCCCAGGTCACAAAAATATTCTGCTTTTCTACTACCTCCCCAGGTCTCCTTGTGGATCTTTCTCCACCAGATGAAGAGGAAGAGGAGAAACGCTTGCAGATTCTGTGAAAGGGTGTTGGCCCAGGCTGAACCTCTGTGGGAGAGAGAGAGAGAAAGAAAGAAAGAAAGAAAGAAAGAAAGAAAGAAAGAGAGAGAGAGAGAGGGAGGGAGGGAGGGAGGGAGGGAGGGAGGAAGGAAGGAAGGGAAAGAAAGTCAGAGAGAAAGAAAGGAAGGAAGGAAGGAAAGAAGAGAGAAAGAAAGAAAGAAAGAAAGGAAGGAAGGAAGGAAGGAAGGAAGGAAGGAAGGAAGGAAGGAAGGAAGGAAGGAAGGAAGAGACAGAGAGAGAAAGGAAGGAAGGAAGAAAGAGAGAGAGAGAAAGGAAGGAAGAGATAGAGAGATAGAAAGAAAGGAAGGAAGGAAGAAAGAAAGAAAGAGACAGAGAGAGAGAGAAAGGAAGGAAGAAAGAAAGAAAGAGACAGAGAGAAAGAAAGGAAGAAAGAAAGAAAGAAAGAAAGAAAGAAAGAAAGAGAGAGAGAGAGAGAGAGAGAGAGAGAGAGAGAAAGTAAGTAAGTTAATCTTAATGTTTGGCCATCTTGTCTGATTGAACTCACGAGAGCTAGGAACTTCATTCGTATGACAGGGGGTCTTCAACTTACGACCACAATTGAGTCCAAAATTTCTGTTGCTAACAAGGCAGCTTCTAAGAGAATTTTGCCCCGTTTTACGACCTTGCTTGCCACGGTTGTTAAATGAATCACTGCAGTGGTTAAATTAGCAACACGGCTGTTAAGTGAATCTGACTTCCCCACTGACTTTGTGCCAGAGCGTCTGTTTATACATAGCAGATCAGATCAAACAAAGGGCACCGTCACCATGTGCATTACTGCTTAACTGTTTTAACTGTAACAGGAAACAGGAAACTCTGCTTAGGACAAAAGACCATAATGCATATACCAAAGGTGCTTTTTTCCGAGGCAACTGGACTTTCTTTTTTTTTCTTTGAAGACATTTCGCTTCTCCTCCAAGAAGCTTCTTCGGCTCTGACTGGATGGCGGGGAATGGAAGGATTTATACTCCTTGCAGACAGCCGGTCCTTTGCCTGCTTTTATAGCAGTGGTTCTCAACCTGTGGGTCGGGACCCCATTTGGGGTCGAACGACCATTTCACGGAGGTCGCCAAACAATGCAGTCCACCATTTTTTTCCCCTTTTCCTTAGCTGTGCTACTCCTTTTTATTCTATTGGCTTTCAAAAGCCAATAGAATAGACTCTCTTGAATAGAATCTAATTCTATTGGCTTTCAAAAGCCAATAGGAATTGTCCAGGCTGTCTCTGCCCTGCTGAGCCCGCCAAAAGTCCCATTCTGCAAACGGTGCTGCACCAGTTGAGTAGTCCTTGACTTACGACCGGTTGAGTAGTCCTTGACTTACGACTGGTTGGGGGTCGCGGCATTAAAAAGATTGAGAACCACTGTTTTATAGAGTCATTGAGGCCACTTGGAGTTTTGTCTGTGTCCTCAGGGTCACCTGATTGGTGCAAATGGTGTGGAGCCTCCTTGAAACTGTGGAAAGGACTGTGTTGTAGACTGGAGATAGATGTCGTCATGTCCCCCCCCCCCTCTGTTGAGAGAGGGTGACCTAGATGGCCTCTTGGACCCCTCTTTCAAGCCAGCGGTCCTCTCTGTCCAAAATGTGGACTTTGCTGTCTTCGAAAGAGCGGCCTTCGTCTCTTAAATGCAGATGGATGCTGAATCTTGTCCTGATGGGTTTGTTCACCCATGTTGTGCCGTGCGTTTGTGAAGTGGTCGTTTTGTTTCCCCGACGTACAGATCTGCACACGGCTCACTGCAATGTACTGCATATACCACGTTGCTTAGGGTACATTGGGCAAACAAAACAACCACTTCATAAATCCTTCCATTCCCCACCATCCCAGTCAGAACTGAGGAAGCTTCTTGGAGGAGAAGCGAAACGTCTTCAAAGAAACAACAAGGAACTCCAGTGGCCTCGGGAAAAAGCACCTTCGGGACAAACCATGACCTGGATGACCGAGAATCTCCACCGACATGAAAGAGCATTAGGTTTTGAACTCGGGCCGGCTGACCAACGGGAAATCTGTCGCGCTTACACCACGCCCAGCTTGAAGATGTGCAAGAAGACGGCATTCATGATCACGTTCAACACATTCACCACCACGCCGGTCACCACCTGAGGCAAGAGGACAGCCTGGAATGGAGATAAAAGGAGAACTTGAACACAAGGCAGGTTTAAGCACTGCTGCAGGGCAGGGGGGGTTCAATGGGTTGAACGACGGAGCAGGGGCCCCTTGTAGGCCTCTGGCTTGAGACTGCTGACTTTGGGGAGAGAAACGGGGTGTCGTTTAATCAGGACTGTGGGGCCATGTCAATCAATCAGAATAGAGCTGGAACGGAACTTGGAGGTCTTCTAGTCCAACCCCCTGCTCAGGCAGGGAACCCTATCCCATTGCAGCAGACAAATGGCTGTCCAGTCTCTTCTTAAAAACCTCCAGTGATGGAGCACCCACAACTTCTGGAGGCAGGTTGTTCCACTGGTTAATTGTTCTAACTGTCAGGAAATTCCTCCTTAGTTCCAGGTTGCTTCTCTCCTTGGTTAGTTTCCATCCATTTCCTTCCTTCCTTCCTTCCTTCCTTCCTTCCTTCCTTCCTTCCTTCCTTCCTTCCTTCCTTCCTTCCTTCCTTCCTTCATCATAGAATTCTAGGGTTGGAAGGGACCTTGGAGGTCATCTAGTCCAGTGGTTCTTAACCTTTTTGAACGAATCGCCCCCTTGAGCCAATGAGGAAGTCGTCATCGCCCCCCTCCCCCAACATAACCTCTCAATCACAACATAGGAAATAATTCTTCAATTTATGCAAACACTTTTTTTGTTTTCTTTAAAATTGTCATCAGGACATATCGATGCAAATAATTTATTTCCAGTCTTTTCCTCCCATATCTCCCCTATTCTGGCCAAGGGCGCGCCACTGTATGGGTAGAGGCTGCTGCGCAATGCACATGAAGATAAGCAATGCATCTTCTCATATGTACGGCGTTCCGTGTTGAAGCTAGCTGGAACAACATTTGAAAACACAATTCAGTCCACTAATAGCGAGGGATCTGATGTTTTCGTACGACAGATATACAGCCATTCACTGTACGAAAAAGTCTCAAAAGTGTCCCCAAAACGTCTCGCTCCATCGCCCCCATATCGCCCCCTTTTCGTTCCTTTGCCCCCCTGAAAAATGAAATCGCCCCCTGGGGGGCAATATCGCCCAGGTTAAGAACCACTGATCTAGTCCAACCCCCAGCTCAGGCAGGAAACCCTATCCCATTGCAGACAAATGGCTGTCCAGTCTCTTCTTAAAAACTTCCAGTGTTGGAGCATTCACCACTTCTGGAGGCAGGTTGTTCCACTGGTTAAGTGTTCTCACTGTCAGGAAATTCATTTCCAGGTTGATTCATTTCCATCTGCTGCTTCTTGTCCTGCCTTCAGGTGCCTTGGGGAATAGGTTGACCCCCCCCTTCTTCTTCGTGGCGGCCCCTCAAATATTGGAACGCTGCTATCATGTCTCCCCATTAGTCCTTCCTTTCTCTAGACAGGCCATACCCAAATCCTGCAACTGTTCTTCATATTTTTGTGTCTCCGGACTTTTAATCATCTTAGTTGCTCAATTGTCCTTCTCTGCACTTGGCAAGATGGACGTTAAGTTTAATAATCAGTAAAAATTAATTTGATGAATAAAGTTTATTTAGAATTCTT